>NC_041391.1:48284371-48293085 GCF_002162155.2 Triticum dicoccoides
TCACAATGCTCAACCAATAAACAACCAATTTCACTGATCCCTCTTTATCCAGGTAGCACACTTGGGCACGTGCGCGGCGCGACCGCCCGCAAGGGTGTGCGCTCGGGACTGCAAAAATGTGCAGCAGCACCCGCCCGCCTTGACCTCGCGCCGCATCACCCATCCACGGTGAGCCCTCTTCCAGTTTCCAGCGAGTGTGCTGCCCCTTCTATCTGACCTGGCTAGATGCGGACGCCGTCCAGTGCGGCCTTCTCTCTTTCTTTGCCCCATGGCCATGGCAACTGCTCAGCACACACCATGCACGGCGGCTGTTCGACGGATTGCCGCAACGGATGGACCCCCTCTTCCTTGGCTCAGCATCTGGACTGAATCAGCTTCTCCGCCCTTGCCACGGACACGCCTGCTGGCATCATCGCCAGCTTCTTACAACAGAGGTCCGTCCCGTTCGCATTCACCCTGCACAATTTCTCTTTAGGCCAATATATAAATTCTGGCTTAGTTCTTCCATTACCAGGAATTTCAACTGCGGATCTAGTGCATGCACGGTGACGGTGTGTGTTCACCAGCAAATCAGTTCAGTTCTGCAGTTCTTAATTACGTGAAGCAAGTTCTTGTCACACACTGCCTCAGCCCGTGGACAGAGACTGAGCATCGCTCAAACAAAGGTGAGTGAAGCCTGTGCTTATGCTCATTCAGTTGTAAACTGAGCCATTGTGGTCTTCTGTCCCTACTGATTGCGTTACCTGTTCCCCCGATGTAGCTGCTACACAATTTGTTCCACTTGCGAGTACTTTTCTCGTCGATACTACAAATCCAACCCCATATGAAACATGAACTAGTGGCCGGCTGGTCCACGCTCGGTTAACCTGAAACAAATTAAGGGTCATCGATCGGCTCATCAGATCTGTGAGTTTCTTAATTAGGACCTCGATCGACTCCTCAAGTCGTAACTAGCTAGTCTGACAAGTGGACCCCACTAAACAATGTATATATGTGTGACGTTCAGAACTGCAGGCCTGTAGGGCGACCTCCATCCATCCCCAAGTCTTCTCACCTCTAAGTTTTGCTTAAATTAGCGATCGGCCAGTTGATTTAGAGCTGGCTCATAGCTAGCAACTCTCAAGTAATACTATACAGATTTATGCATTGTGCTCACCATTAGGTGAGACAAAGCGCACACATCGTTCTTATCTCTCTAATCAGTGCATGTACCCACCTATCCCCACTTGACAACTGATATGGATCAACTGGCTGGCCTGCCGGATTAAGACATTGGTGTGGCTGTAGATCCACTGGATCTGCGATACGATGCCTAGATAACTAGATATTGGACAAACTAATGGATCAACCATGGCCTGCTTGATCAAGATACTGGTCTCGCACGGTGCAGATTCATTGAGTAGTAAGGATTAAGTCCTGTTTTCCGAGTCTAAATATATTTGTTGTATCATATTTTGACCTGACTTGCAGCTAATTAATCTATCTATTAAAGTGTGAGGACCGGTTGGTACGTTACTTATCTGACTAGTTGTGTTGTTCCGTTGATGTGTTATTAGTATCATTTCCATTCTACCTTATACCGGATTGATAGCATAGGAGCGCAAGTAGTTCAAATCAGTAGAACCAGCAACTTCAAACATAGCTTCAAAATGAAGCATTCAGTTACTACTTAAAGAGTTAAAAATCAAAGCATGTTTCTGAGCTGGGTCCGCCAATGATAGAAGTGTAAATTAATTCTTGTTCGATGTCATGTTCAAATCTCCTATTCCACATCAAATTCTTAGAGTTTATTACAACTGATTGCAGATCAAACTTTTCTAAAACGAAAAGACATATGCCATGGCAATCACACAATGAATCAGGTATATACTCTCCTCGGCTCTCACCCGGCTTTATAGATAATGCACAGACAACAGTGCATGACCGAATGATACAAGGTATAGTGAGGTAGATCCCGAGATAACCGGACAACATAAATCGCACGCGACTACGTTGCCGAACAATAATACATGAAGGTCTGAATGCAATGCCACGTCAGGCCATAGGACACCTACAATCCACTACAATGCCCTCAAGAGGGTGGACGACACAAAGCGTCACCAATGTTGAGTTTGGAACAGACAAGGGTCTTCACCCGGTAACCTGACACAGATAGGAGAACCACAACAATGTCCTCAAGAAGCGAGCGGCACCAGCAGGTGTTGCCGTTGTCGGCGCCAAAACGCGGAGCTTTCGCTCGGCAACTCCTCCATGCAAGCGAGAAATCCAGGACAACTGTGACAAGCATAGACCTTCATATCCAGATCTAGGCACTACCACTGCCAATGATAGAGAAAAAGCCCGAGGCACCCACCGCTACATCCCTCGCCGCCCACACGACCAAGAGACATAGCCGCCACCACCACCACAATGCCCGCCGGAGAGCCAACCATCAAGACCGCCATCCAGGGCCACTGCCCTGGCATCCATGTCTCGAGACCCCGGCACCCATCCACATCACAACACACCAACCCCGACAGACCTAATAGCTGGTAACGGCTGACACCAACAAACCCCGACCATAGCCCACTGGCCTCGGCCCAGACGAGCCTGCACGACCCCTCATTCGTGGCCATCGGGGCCAATCCATCAGATGGCGCACCACCACAGGCCCGACACCGATGTGAGGCCACTGCACCCGAGAACGATCTCCACCTCGCCGCCATGGTCCATGCCCCACGCCTCGACCCCGATGGTCCTCAGACACCAACACACCGCCTGCCAACGACCAGGCAATAGATCCGGACGGAAGCTAGCAAGTACGCCACTGCCCGGGGCACAACAGCCAACGATGGCCGGAACCAGCAACAGCAGGCGGCGCGCCCAAGCCCCGTCGACACTGCTCACCACGCCGCCCGCACTACACCGGATCTGAGACGCTGCCCGGCATGGTGCGCACCGCGGTCGCCCACGGGCCACGGCCTTTAGCTCCTGCTGCCAGTCGACTCCATTGGCCCGTGCTGACCTGTAGCAAGCAGCGAAAGAGGATGCGACGTACATACTCTCGAAAAAGGAAATAACAACAACGGGAAGCTCCTCCTTCATGTACGCCTGCGATGTCCTGTTTAGAGGTTAAATTTTGTCATGCTTACAACCTGGCACATGCTTCGTACCAACATATACAATCTGTAACCGCTGATACGATGAATCTTAAATCTTTTTAGCTGTAGCCAGACTTTTTTTTATGTTTTAACAAAAGCCTAATGCATTTTAGTGTTTGCTCAGAAGATTGTTAAACAAGGCAGGACCGATGAACAAAAGTACACGCGTGTTTCTCTCCCCTCCACCACCTCGTGTTGTCGTTCTTTCCCTCCACCACCTTGTCATCATCGCCCCCGTTCTGCTGCGCGACGCCTGCCATCCTTGCCCCGGCCAGTGCGCGATGGATCCCGCTCACTTCAGCTTCTCTTCTCTTTCGATCGAGCACACACTGTGCACGGCATCTGTTCAACAGAATGTTTCAGCGGATCCTCTCCTTCGTGGCGGCATGCTCAGGTTGCATCAAATACCAATGATCCGTCTGTCCTTGCAGGGAATCTCCTCCTTGCTCCCAAATAGACACACTTCTGCCGAATCTCCCTCCCCCATGTCCCCTTGTTCACTACAATCTCTCTTTAGGCTGATTAATTTCTGTTCCTTCCTCATTAGCAGGACTTCCAACTAGGCATGGAGTGAGTGTACAGTGTGTAGTTTAGCAGAAAAAACTGAGGTCTGCAGCTTGAAGACAATGTCGCTGGAGTTCATCTGGAAGTTAGTTGTTGTCACTTACTGCCTCAGGCTCAGGGACGATGCAATGCACAGTCTGGAGTCGAGTGGGCATCTTTCACAAAGGTGGGTCAGGCTTTCTCACGTGACAAGCTCTGGTTAACGTGAACAATGGGTCGATGAGTTTCTTAGTTAGGACCTCTATCGATCCCCGAGTCTTCACATAACTAAGTCTGGCAAGTGTATCCAGTTCCCAGTTAACAATGCCTGTATCACGTTCAGACCTGCAGGCTCCGCTGATTAATTAGTAGGACCTTGATCCACCCCCAAGTCTTCTGACAGCTAATCTTGTTTAACAATTAATGTTCAGCCAGTTGATCGATCGAGATCTGACGAATAGCTAGCAACACTAAGGTAATACTTATGAATTGTGGGGATGGTGTGTTCAGTTGTTTAAGCCGTCTAGCCGGTAGGCGAGAGTTGACGCCTCTAGGGGAGAAGTGATGACGATGACGCCTGCATGCTGTATCGGTGACGCCTTCTTTGGAGTGGTGTGTGGGGTATCTGTGTGTGCCGCTCAACGATTGTGATGGTTTCGCCTGGTTTCCATAAATAACTGGGCAATTTGGTTTTCGCTCGGTTTTCCCTAATTAATTGAGCAACCCTTTTCTTCTTAAAGAATGCAGGAATTCTGCCATTTCGAAAAAAAAGAGTTACCCATCGTCATTTGACAACTAATGGATCAACTGGGCGGCCTGCTTGGTTAAGAAACTATTAGTGGCGATGCGGATTCAGTGAATAGGCAGTCCATCTTGATATGATGGCTAGTTAGCTATATACATACCACAAATTTATTGGATCAACTGGCCTGGCCATGCATCCTGCTTGACGTTATTAGTCTAGCACGGCGCAGATTCATTGAACTGGGAAAGATTAACTTCATTTATCTGTAATGTGATGTCTAACTTAGCTTAGCTACCAGACAAATAAATTAGTTAATGGATTCGTGTACAAGCGGGCTACCTCCTGTTGCGATGTTAACAAAAGGACTTAACTCGTCTGGCTTTCAAGTCTTGTTCGAAAATACATGATAGTACAACCTACTAGTACTATATACTTCGTTACTCTGAGACACACCGTTTATTCAATAGTTAACCTGTCTCACATCTAGTAGTTGAGATAATATATCCTGATAATAGCTAACAGCTGGCTGCTCTCCTAATGTGAAGGCTCCATCAATCGGCTAAATCAATGTGATTTTTAATCATGACATGGATCCAAGACTCCAAGTACAAGTCTTGTATGCAGCTGGCAAGTTTTGTTAACCCTCTAGGTAGCTTTATAATCCGGTCCCAGTGCTGCTGCTGTTGCTGCACAGATAACTTGCTAGCTTCAGTTGAGGAGCTAGACAACAACCACACAACCTAGGGGAGGCAGAGAGACTTAGCAATTAGTCATGGCGGAGTTTGCGCTTGGGTTGACCAAGACGGCGGTAGCGGGGACGGTGAGCAAGGTGAAGTCGGCGATCGAGGAGGAGGAAAAACTAAGGGCGGATGTGGAGGAGGACCTGAAGTTCATCACCGGGGAATTCGAGATGATGCAGTCCTTTCTGAACTCTGCCCACACGGGGGAGCATGCATCCAAGAACCAGGTGGCGCGGACGTGGGTGAGGCAGCTCCGCGACCTGGCCTTCGAGGCTGAGGACTGCGTCGAGTTTGTGGTCCACCTCGACAAGGCGTCACGCTGGGACTGGGTGCAGCGCCTAATCTCACCCCTGATGTGCAGGGCAAGGCCACCGCTTCCCCTGGATGAAGCGGTCGCGGAGATAAAGCGGCTCAAGACAAGGGTAGAGTACGTAAGCCAGAGGTACACCCGCTACAACTTCGTGGGTACCAATGGTGGCGGCGACGGCGACTCCTTGGGTCAGCAGCATCAACTGCTTATGCACCCCACGGCTCATAGTACGGCGGCAACAGCGGCGGCCTTCCATGACTTAAGGGAGGTGTGGAAATCCATGGGAAAGATTGGTGAGCACATCACGGATGATCAAAAAAGGTTGATTGATTGCCAAGGCAGCGAGCTCCAAGTGATCTCTCTTTGGGGAAGTCCACAAGCTGATGTTGTTGGGGAACATGGGTGCATGAGTATTATGAAGAAGGCGTATGATGACCCAGAGATCTGCCAAGAATTCAAGAATCGTGCCTGGGTAAAGTTGAGTGTGCATCATCCTTTCAACCCGGTAGAGTTTCTGCACAACTTGCTGACTCAGTTTACTGCATCTCACCATCACCACCACCATGAGGATATGTCCGAGCTCATGCTGCAACTCAGCAAGCACAGGTATCTCATATTCCTAGAGGAAGAGTTATCCAGTGTCGCAGACTGGGATGCCATCAGAAAGTGCCTTCCGGATGGCAAAAGGGGGAGCCGGATTGTTGTCTCCACCAAGCACTTGAAAATTGCACTTGTCTGCACGGGGGACCCCTACCAAGTTTCCCAGCTTATACACTTGTCTCATGACCGAGGTCTTTATGCTTTTTTCCCAAAGGTACGTATATACTGTATATACGCCATTGCATGTGTATTTTATTTTTGTTGATTATGTTGAGCAGTTAGTCAGGACTTGCTATAGGATTACTCTACTAATTAATTTGTACTCCCTTTGCGCCGAAATAACTGTATATACGCCAGCTGTACTAAGTCTAAGACACTTATTTTGGGACGGAGGGGAGTATGAATGTATGATACAGAATCATGACTATCTTAATTTGAGGAAGAATCTACCTAATAACAGCTCTTGTAATTCGATGGGCGCAGCAAAAATAGTACTCCCTCCATCCGGAATTACTTGCTGCCGCTGGAGGGAGTAGTACATTAGTTATTTATTACTTGCTCGGTCTGCTCATCACAATAAGTGTCTTGGGCCACATGGTAGTTCGGAACCGTCTGATTGTAGACATCAACAATAGCATCATCAATCTTGGTAGTGTTGGTATGAGGCTGAGTAGCATCTGGGATAGAAGCCGGTGTTGCTGGTGGCATAGGCTCGATACGGGCAACCGAGATCTCGCTAGAGAGGACACCTATGCAGGCAATGTGAATGTGCATGTGGGAGATGAGGTTAGTGTAATTAAGACTGTAAAAAATTATGACTTGTAAGTATATCACAAAAGTTGTATAGAGATATAGGCATATACTCCATCTCTTCTGGTATATAGGTCCTGCGTGTATCCCTAAATCGTCAATTTTACCAATGTAATATGACTTGTATATCACAAAAGTTGTATCATTAGAAAATATAGCATTTGAAGTTTCTAATGATTTTTTTGTAATATATCACTCATAATATGCTTGTCAATTTATTGATCTATAGGGATACTGTGGGCCTTATGAACCGGAAAGGAGGTAGTACTGGTTGAGATGGTATATGTACAAGTACTATTTATTTGTTTGGCAATAGCTTTAGTTAAAAGTTAAAACACTATTTTGGGCTCGAATATGTAGCTAGATTTGTTTCTAATTTACAGCAAAGGGTTATTTGATTCTTGAAAAAAAAGCAAAGGGTTATTTAATTTATTCCATCTCGCGTTTATTAAGTAGTAATCTTCGATGGATACTTAATGGCACCAATCTGGGTTAATTAAATAGACAATCAATTTGGCTCAGTTTAATAAAAACTACTTAATTGCTGCAGGGCTGTGGGCATCGCCATGGCATGGGCGAATTCATTTGGCAATTAAGACGCCAGGGTGGAGTTATTGCATTGTTAGAACAGGATTTGGATTTGGGTGACAGAAGCAAGTTCATGAGTCAACTGACCAACGACACCCTGAATAAGTTGAGCGTACTCAATGGAGTGAAATTTGAATACAGCTACCGGAATATCCGTACACATGGATTCGCTGGCCAGCAAAATATGATGGTTGTTACCATGGCCACAGATATACTTGTGCAGTCTTATCCAAAAGATGACCAAAACAATGCATTTGAACAGCTAATGGGGATGAAACATGAGGATGTAACAGAAAAGTGTCGCAAGTTTCTGACTGAAAATGATTACCTCCTCTTTATTGATGAGATGGAGTCCCACGAAGAATGGGACTTGATAAACCGACAACTCTTATGTGAGTCTACTAGAGCTTGTATCATTGTTCTTACAAAAGATAACAGTGTGGCCACATATTGTGTAGATCATAAAGAATATCTGCTGCTCAACTTTAGAGATCTGATGATCAAGGTATGTCCATATCATACTATGTATAATTACAATAAAATAATAATAATTAATTAGTGCTTCTATGACTAGCCAATTAATTACGCATTCTCTACGTACATGCATGCGTACTTGCAGGGTTGTGACCATTGTGGATATTCAGATGGAGGAGACAACATAAAGAAAGAGGGTGAATCTGAACTTGATTTTGTTGGGCGTAGCGACGAGAAGGACTTTTTTTATGGCCGCACTCCTGATGTGAAGTTGCTGTCTGTGTGGGGGATTGCTGGTGTTGGGAAATCAGCTATCGTCTGGGAGAGTTTCCACGGCGAAGTGATAACAGGCGGATACTACAAAATGCACAGCTGGGTGGATGTGCCCCATCCTTTCAACTTGACGGACTTATGTCGGAGATTGCTTCTGGATTTTTCTCGGGATAATCTTGAGGCCCAAGAAACTGCATTAATTAGTATGATGGAAGGAAAAGACCCTATTCCGGGTTGTTGTAAAATTCTTCGTCAAAACGATTGTCTGCTTGTCATTGATGGTCTGAGGTCGAAGCATGACTGGGACTTGTTGAAAGCAGCCTTGTTTTCCCAGCCTGTTATTGGTAGAACTATTGTCATTACACGTGAAGAAAGCGTCGCCACATATTGTACTAATAATAAAAAAGATGATATTCTCAATGTGAAAGGTCTAAAAGATGATGTGGCCCTTAATCTCTTCAAAAAGGTAGGCAACTGGAGTACATGCATAC
>NC_041391.1:48293273-48307083 GCF_002162155.2 Triticum dicoccoides
AAACTGTAGATTAATCCGGGAGCTGAGGAACTGTGTCAATCTTTCCCTGAGGAAGTTCAACCGATTTTAAAGCATATCATGTCCAAATGTGGCGGGCTTCCAGAAGTAATAGTTGCTGCAGGAAAAATTGCTGGCCCATACTCAGAGAGAATTAGTTCCTTGGAGTTTTGCAATGCTGAATTGATGGAAATGTTGGAGAAGTCGTTAAGTTTTCCTAGTTTAAAGGGTCTTTTTTGTTGGATGCAATCCTATTTTGATGCCTGCTCAGATGAACTCAAGCCATGTATCTTCTATATGTCAGTATTCCCTGTGGACCAAAGCATTAGACGGAGGCGTTTGCTCAGGCGGTGGATTGCAGAGGGATACTCCTCCGGTGGTGGTGGTACTGCAGAGGAGAAGGGAGAAAAGCTCTTCTCCGAACTCATGAAGTTGAGCATATTATACCCGGATCAGCGGACATCATCAACGGCAAGAAGCTGGATGGTCAATGGTTTCTTCTGTGAATACATCAAGTCAAGGCCAATGGAAGATAATCTTGTGTTTGCACTAGAGGGGAGTTGCAGCCCCAGCTCACGACTCACTGGACAACACCTCACCATAAGCAGCTGTTGGGACAGGGATGAGATTGTCTTCAAGAGCATGGACTTGTCACGACTACGGTCTTTGACAGTGTTTGGGAAGTGGGTGCCATTCCTAGTCTCGGACAAGATGAAGGTGCTTCGAGTGCTTGATCTGGAGGGCACAAGTAGTACTTCAGATGGTACTGCAAGTGTAACTGATGATGTTCTGGAGAAGATCGTGAAGCAGTTTCCTCGCCTCAAGTTCATGTCCCTGCGTGGATGCATGGAAGTCACTCGTCTCCCCGATTCATTGGGTGACATGGGTCAGCTGGAGACTTTGGATGCCAGGCACACCTCCATAGTGGAGCTGCCACCTGCTGTCATCACCAAGCTACACAAGCTGCAGTACATTCGTGCTGGCACCACCGAAGCAAGACGACTACAGGTAGCGGCGGCAGCAGCAGCAACAACGCCTCCACCAACAACACAAGAAGACGTTCATAGTGGCACAAGCCCCTTCCAACGGGCATCAACTAGAATTATTGGAGCATGGAACAGGACGGCACATGCTTTGGTGGAATCCAGCAGCAGCTGCAGCTGGTGGGAGTCCAAGAAGCAGCGCAGGCGCCGGGTTCGTGTTGCTGCAAATGGCGACGGTATTGAGGTTGTTTGTGCTGCCGCAGAGGGGATTGGGAAGCTGACAGAGTTGCATACACTCGGTGTTGTGAATATTGCAGGCGGGAAAGGTGGCCTCCTCCTCCTCAAGGAGCTCGGGAATCTCACCCAGCTGCGCAAGCTCGGGTTATCAGGCATCAGCAGTAAAAACTGGAAGGAGTTGTGCAATGCCATCTCGGGTCACCTCCCTCATCTCGAGTCCTTGTCACTGCAACTGCTGCTGGTGGAGGAGGACGAAAGCTATAAGTTTGCTTGTTTCTTTGACATCTCCATGCCACCCAAGACCCTGAAGAGCCTTAAGGTGTTGTACACTACTGCTGTATGTGCAGGCGCATTTGGTGCATGCATCAAGCCAGCCTGGATCAGTCAGCTTCCCAATCTCAAAAAGTTGAACCATGAGTCTACAGTGTCAAATCAAGAGGATATAGATTTGATGTTGAGCAATGGATTTCCAGCTGGACTGCTAGAAAAGCGTCTTCGTATCAAGCCGATTCAACAGCGTCTCAGTTTCGCAAAGCAGACGCCTGGGGTAGTATTCCTCGCCGAACTCATGATTGACTGCGGCAGCAGGAGATCAATGGTGACTTTTGGAGAATCGCCCAACTTTTCTGTTCAAGTGGTCAGCATCCACTGCTGCAACTCTTGTGATGGATGGTCGTGTTTGCAGATTGTTGGGCTGCAGAATATAGGTGCGCTCAAACAAGTCTTGGTAACAGGCCCATGCAGCGAAGAATTCAAGGAAGACTTGCGCAGGCAACTTGTGGAGCGTGAAGACAAGCCTGAGCTGAAGCTGTTGCCTCATAATGGTGATCAATAGTAGTAGTAGTAGTAGTACAGTGTTGCTTGTTTGTTGGTTACTCGTGTATGCGGCAAATTAGCTATTCATCCACCCGGCCCTCTTGCAAATTTTATCCTATTTACATCGTCATGTTCCATTTCACACAAAGCGCAATAGCAGTGTGTTGTAATCTTGTTGTAACCTTTTCACCCACTTCATGCTCATAAAAAATGTGTTACAACCATAGTTTTAAATAGCGGGCTTGCCACTTAGTGACGGATCTCTTCTAGACGCTATAGAGTGATACAACGATGGTATATCACGCTATTAAAAATATTTATTCATGTGGTTGGATCAAAGTTCGTAAGTGCAGGACCTCTTTTAAACGCTATAGCATGCTACTTAGTACCGTGGTTACAGCTTACATCTTAAGTTTGCGTACTGACAGTGCCTTCAAAGTGCAAAACATAATACTGTGATCATACAGACAATTGATACATGATAGGAATCGTGGGAACCATTGCTCATCGAATTATATAAGCACGATCCATCCACATGCACCGTTTACAGCTTACAACTTAATTTTGCGTCTGCAGCAGCATTTTCTATGCATTCTCTATTAGACCAGGACAGGACTACACAATGAAAACAAAGGGGCAAAGCAGGGTCTTACCTGTGAGCACAATGTATGAATGCACATCTGCAACCATACAATCAATCTGGGTTAGTGCGAACTAAGCTGCCAGTTCAGGCATTATGGTGTTGTATCTCTGGCTGGTGGAATCGCAAGATGAACAAAATCACAAGGTAAGCTTAGGCTGGTAAATCAATCGGGCATTATGCTTGGCGTTCACTCATATCGTTGGCTGGTCATGGTCTTCAGTTTTGAAACCTGAACCCTTTCAAGTGTCAAGTTCACTCGTTTTTAATCTGAGGTGAAGGTAGTTCAGTATGTGGCTGGTCGTAGTTGGACTGTCGAACTAATTCAGGCAAACACACACAAAAATAGTAAAACTTAGAGATTTTCAAAGTTTATCACGAGAGATTTAGATACTCCTCAAGGCCAACCAGGAACACTGGCGGTTAGGATTAAACCCGATACAAGTAGAATGAGCTCGGAGGCTCTAGAATGAGCTGGTGGGAGTCCAAGGAGCAGCGCAGGTGCCGTTCGATAGGCGATCAATGTCGCACAGAACCCCCAGATCCGCGAAGTGGTAAATTCTCCCTTTGTAAATTAATACTAGCCTTTCCCCATGCGGCGGCAATGTCGTGCCCCGTTGATGCCTCATGACCAAATGCGTTGTGTAATGTTGCTAGCTGGTGCATTTTCATAAAAAGAAAAGGTTTGTGTAGTATATGAATTTCATCTATTGATTTTTCTTTGATTAGTAGTTATTCTAGTTGTAGAAGATGGTCATGAAGGTATAGTTGTCTTTTGGCTTATTGTTTATTTGAATGTTTAAGTACATGTTACGTCGGCCTAGGACGGCTGTCTTAAATCTATTATACAGATGTCGTCGCGTTCTGGTACATGTAGTAAATGGTTGATCACTTTAAATAGTGTTGGTTGGGTGTTGTACACGGATAGGTCACTCGGCCACAACATCTCGGAGATGATGGCAGATGAAGAGGAGGAAATTATATAATTTACCTATGGACCATATGTGTTTTTCTTTTTTAAATTATATAATTATAGTAATTGCAGATCTAGCAGATATGGAGCATAGATGTCTTCATGTAGATATACTCCCTCCGTTCCATAATAAGTGTCTCAACTTTGTACTAACTTTAGTATAAAATTGTACTAACCTTGAAACAATTATTTTGGGACGGAGAGAGTACTAAATAAGATAGGGATAGGAGGAAAATGGTAGGAAAATACATTGCAGCTCTCGGGTGTGCCACACACCCCTATATGAAAATAGCATTAAAAAATATCAGAAAATTTCAAAAAAATTCTGAAATTTTGGGATGTGAAACCCGAGTGCCCATTGTACATCCGTGTTCATTTTCGTGGGGAGTCGGTGTCCGTGGTATCCGCGGCATAGGAATTACGGTCTGACATACGTTACATTCAAACTTATTTTTCTACACATACAATTTTTTTGTCTTTTTTATTAGCATTACCATGGGCACCCCTTCCCCGCGGAACTGAACACGTGTGTACAATGGGCAACCCAAGTTTTATATCCCAAAATTTCAGAATTTTTTGAATTTTCCTAATATGCTTTTTAATGCTATTTTCATATAGGGTGTGTGGCACCCGAGAGCCACAAATCCTCATCCAAAAATGGTATAGTTTTTAAAGCAGAGACAAAGGAAAGTAAACCAGTAGGTGCTATATTTTTAGTGTGAAAGTAGTGGTGCCAAATCATAGTATGCTAGGTGTCCACGTCAAAGGCTAGATTTGGCGGCATTTCTCCCTTTCAACTATCTTTTCATTAGAAGCTAAATTCCAGCAATCTGAATAGATTGGTATTCTGGCTCAAAAAAGAAGAAGTTGAGCATGCTCACCTTGGTTCTCATATTTGTACATTCACATAGATGTCAGCAGTGTGAATTATGAACTGAATGACATGCATGCATTTGTAGGTGGCTGGTGCCCTGGGGTAGGCTATGCGGCACCACACAGGGCCAGCGGACGGCCAAGAGCAAACGCGTTTGGACTGGGTAAAGCCGTACGTACATCTCCGACGCCAACAGGTTGAGACTGGAGTCAAACATTGTTCACGGGTGAATCCCTTCTCTGAAGGCAAGCTTTTCGACAGCAAGTAATCGTCCTGCTCACATATCACATTCGGATTGCGAGAAATCCGCTGTTCCAAACTAATGGATCTTAGAACAAAAATACCCAAAGCAGCGCCAAGTTCATGTGCAATTTGAGTACTCGACAAAATTCAGTAAACTTTCCTACGCTGGGCACTGCAAACTTTCAGTACACAAAATTCAGTTATCTTTTCGGTAGGAAAATTTCTGAAGCTTGCATTTTCCTACTCTTGTTGGCAATGGTCATTCGGTATAAAAGATGATGTACCTACTGAACTTAGATATTTTTCCTTTTTCTCGAGTGTGTTCCATGCGCATGTGAAATCACAACAGCAGGGAGGAACCACCGTGCAGCTTCATACTTTCCCGGAGAACCACCGACGGGTTGTTGAAACAGCACCTTCCGCTCCTCCATGGAGTAGACGCCCCAGGTGACCCAGGAGTAGTAGTCGACCTCACCCACAAAGTAGATGCAGTTGGTCATGCACCCCGGAATTTCCGAGGCACGCACCGTGAACGATGATTGCTCACTCACGAAAAGCGCCCGATCAGCAGCTAGCCTCTCCACCTTTATCCATCGTGCCTCCTCGACATCCAGCCTATACACCTCAAAGCCATGGATGGTATCGAGGCCTGTGGGTTCTTCTGGAGCGTGCACCGGACCAACAAACAGGACCGACCCGTCCGACTCCAGCAGGTGGGTGTACCAGAGGAAGTGGTACCCACAGATCGGGTGTACTGTTCAAGAATGTTCGGCACATGGAGCTTCGTCAGGCGCCATGGCGGTGGCACACGTGTGTCCATGGTGTAGGTGCAACCCCAGAATTCCAGCGCGTAGAAGACGCCGTGCGTGTAGGCCATCAGATAAATGCTTTTGAACTCTTCGGAAATCAGCTTCTGCTCCTCGGGCCACTCCTCCGTGCACCAGAAGAGAGAGACACTCATCTCAGAGTGGTTGTTAACGAAGACCGCGTTGGCGCCGGTGGCGACCCTTGCCTTAGCTTTAGTCGTCCCAACGGGTGCATACATCTCGCTCCGGAACGCGCCGGTGACGGGGTTGACGGGGACAACGTGGTTGCCGTCCTCGAAGGAGAGACGGCCGCACTGCAGCGCGCCGGATAACTTGATACGTTCTACGTCGCAGACCATGGAGGGCAGGCGGGCAGGGAGAGGGACGACCGCCGACGGCGAGCCCTCCCCATCGATCTGAAAGGGGAAGATGGCCACGCGGCGGGGCTCCTCCACGGGCGGCAGCAAGAACCGGCTACGCTCGTTGGAGACCTTGAGCGCGAGCAGGTGCGGGGTGGGTCTCGCTAGCCGCTCGGAGACGGCCGCCGCCCAGGACTTGCAGACGGCGGCGAGGCGCACCGACTCGAGCGGGCTGATGCAGCCGAGGATCTTCTCCGTGAGGTGGAAAGGCAGGCCGCCGATAGTTCCGCTCGCCGCATCTCCGCCGTCAGCGGGTTCGTGCTGGACACGGATCTTGCTTGTCAGGGCGGCCGTGGGTTTGATCGGCTCCATGTGGCCGCACGCGCAGCGGTGGGAGACGGTGCGCCATCGGCGGCCATCGGATCTGTGTATGGCGGCGGTTGCGGGGCGTGCTCTACCTTGGTCAAAAGACCCGGGAACAACAGCCATCGCAGATTGGATCCCAGTTGGCTTGTTTGCATGTCCAACGTGAGCTTGGATGGATGCGATCCAGTATACTGGTTCCTTGCGTTGTACATGGACGTGATCCAGCCGCTAGCTCCCGGGTATTGCGTCTGCCGGCGCCTCGAGCAAGGACCAAGGATGCACTAAGCTGCCACAGAGCCCGCACTAGGACGCGCTGGCCTATCGCCTGGATCCGGCCTAATTAACCATGCGGGCATCGGCTGATCTCTCGTCGAGCTGCAGTTCAGGCTATGCAGGGCTCTCTTGGGCGAGGTGGTAGACGGTGTCACGGTGGTGGCGAGCCTTACAATCGATGGTTGTCCTTGTGGTGACCACCAACAGACTTGCTGTGGAGTGCGGTGGCCATCGAAAGGTCTTTGTGAGGGTTTCTCTCTCCAGATCCGGTGGTTAACTTTGGCGGCGAGCTGCGAACTATAGACGGTGGCTTGACGTAAAGGGATGGTTGTGCGGTGGTTGCTGTCTCACATCACATGCAGCTGCTAGGATCGTGGAAAAGTGGTGGCGACAACACATAACTGCCATCGATGGTGGTGCTTCTCGAGCACCTAGTCTCGAGCTCCGGGGCGAAAGCCTAGGTCTGACCCCAGTTGGTTATACCTGGCAATGGCGATGCTTTTACATCGTTACCTTCTTGAAGGCATTGCTCGGATATGCTCAGTCTAATTCTTCAGGGTGAAAACCTAGATTCTGATCTTGAGTAGTTGAATCCGGTGATGACGAAGCTTGAGCTCATTCCTTCTTGAAGGCGTTCCTGTTGAAGAATCTCGTCATTCCTGTGATGTCATGAGATGGACGATGCATATATGGTCATTGATGTAGTTTGCTAATGGCGGATCTGATCCTTTGTGTTTCTTTTTTCCTCGCCTACGCATAGCTTTGGTCTTATTTGACTTTGCTATTTATCGACGTGTTTTTGTGTGTGTGCGTTGGTGTTGGCTGTGTGCATCCTATCTATGCAGAGATCGGGTATGTGCTTATTATGTTTGTATTATCTTAATGCTTCATTTTGAGCTAATAAAGTCCATCCTTCATCGAAAATGTATTTAAGCATTGCAGTTTTCCATGGCTTTGGCAAAATCATTGAGGCCCCGCTTGGAATCGGTGTATCCTTTTACACCTGTATATATTCTACAGGTGTATTTTACCGGCTGTACACAATTTTCAACGGAGAATGAAAACACGGATGGAGGTGTGTATCTTTTACAGGTGTAAAGCGCTGGAAAACAATAATCCAATCAGCGCCTGACTCTTTTGCCAAGTCCCTTTTTTAATCTGATTTTCAGCGATTGTTAGGTTGCATGGATAGCCATAAAGATATCGGGCTGAACCAAACTCAGCTACACTAAGGAGCTACACGATCTGATCAGCTTGTACTAACGGCTGCTTTATGCATGAACCTTGTTATTCATGCAATAAAATGAAGTAAATAACATAAAACTACTATTTTACAGTCTAGGGTTTCAAAAAACTATCGGTTTTAATTTTTTTCTCAGATAACTACCAAGTGGGTGGTCGGCTGTTTCAAAAAACCCAAATCGTCAAGTGATTTAAAGTTGATCGCGATTATGATAGGTCGGGCCTGCACCTAAACAAACCATCTGTTTGACCATTAGGTTGACCGTTAACTTACAAATGGAGCCCACATCTCAGTGTCTCTTCTTTCGCTTTTCTTTCTCTCCCTCCCCTGAACTCTCTCGCGAGCACGCACACACCCCCCTCCCGAGCCGGCGACTCTGTCCTCTCCCAAGCCGGCGACACCCTTCCCCGGCTTTCCCTCTGTCCTCTACCGTCGGAAGCCACAAGCTCGCCGCCGCCGAAAGCCACGAGCTAGCCCCCGCCGGAACCGACCAGGCCCGACGGCCAGGGCGCATGTGCCAGATCGGCGGCTCTGTCCTCTCCCAAGCCGGCGACACCCCTCCCGGCCTCCCTCTCTCCTCCGCCGCTGGAAGCCACCAGCTCGCCGCAGCTAGCCGCCACCGGAAGCGACCAGGTCCGACGGCCAGGGCGCATGCGCCAGATCGATGGCCAGGGAGCAACAGCAGAGGCCGTCGCAGCTCGTCAGATGCAAAGGAGCAGCAGCAGAGGCCATGGAGGGCGGCCGATGCAGGGCGACATCCGAGCAGTGGCTGGAGAGATGGAGGTTGGGGACAGCCGGCGATAGGGCTCGCCGGGCCTGGCAGCGTAGGGCGCACGCGGTGGCGGCCATGGCCGCGAGCAGCAGTTGCGCGAGCTCAGGCGCGGAGGCGGGGCGCACGAGGTGGAGGGCGAGGAGAGGGAGAGGTAGGCGGTGGTGTGGCAGTAGGTGCCGAGGGCGGTCGCCGACGCTGGAGGCGGGATGGATGTCGTCGGGCGCAGAGGTGGACGCCGACCGCGAGGTCGTGGCCGTGAGGAGAGGAGCAGCTCGTCGATTGCTTTTTCAGAAAAAACAGCAGGGACCCGATTGCTTTTTAGAAATGTTTATTTGGGCTATTTTGTAAAAAGTGAGAACATATTTGTAAATTTGGAAAAGAATCGGGGGGTTGAAGATTTTTTATTTGAATATGAGATAGAGACACTCACATGTGGGCCCCATTTGTAATTTAACGGTCAACCTAATGGTCAAACAGACGATTTGTTTAGGTGCGGGCCCGACCTGTCATAATCGCGATCAACTTTAAATCACTTGACGATTTGTTTTTTTTTTTGAAACAGCCGACCACCCACTTGGTAGTTATCTGAGAAAAAATTAGAACCAGTAGTTTTTCGGAACCCTAGCATGTAAAGTAGTAGTTTTATGCTGTTTACTCAATAAAATGAGAGCTCTATCCTCCCCTCGGGCAGCGCCAGGGGCCCCCGATCCCTAGCAGCCAGTCCCTCCCCGCTGCTCCATCCCCAGCCGATGCTGCTGCCGGCAACGGTCGTGGTGACGGTGGGCCCTGCACCTCAGATCCATGGCGGGTTGTCGCCGCGGTGGACCCTGTGACGCAGAGGCGGCGTCTCATGTGGGGAGGCCGAGGGCGACAGTCAGGGCGGCGCCCCTGCAGCGCGACGGCGATGGGAGCCTTCATGGGTGGTGGTGTGGCGGTTGCATGAGCATGGGTGGCTCCGATGGCTGCGGATCTGGTGTCTTGTCTAGATTAGGGCTGCAAATGAGTCGAGTTCGAGCGAGTTGGAGTTGGCTCGGCTCAACTCATATTAAAATTCGAGCGAGCTCAAACTGAGTGAAGCTCAAGATCGAGCTCTAGAACATGACTCGTGCTCAGCTTGTAACGATCTCGAGTCGATCTCGAGCTAGTTTCAAACTAAATGAGACGGTAAAAATTATAAATCTATGGTGATTATTCGAACTAGATAAGGACACAACACGACACAACTTTGTAGGGCAAGGGCTCATCTTGGTCTCTTTGGAGAACTAGCAATAGATGGTGGTCTTTGTGGACAAAAAACAAGAAAACAAAGGTGCATATACTGGAAAATTTTTGTCCAAAGCAATAGGAAATTTAAGACGTAGTCGACCACGTACCATAATTAGATCTAAATCTTCTCTACACTTAATTAAGCTTCCATGTTTGCTGGTAAATAAAAGGGAGAAAAATCACGCACACGTACATCATATATGGTAGTAACACATTATTTTATTCCCATTTAATATATGACGTGATCATTTAACATAATGGTATTATGTCGAGCTATCAGGCTTAAATCGAGCGAGACAGTATTAGCTCAAGATCGGCACATTTCTCGGTCGAGCTACATAAAATGTTCAAACTCAGCTCATTTCTTTTCGAGTCGATCTCGAGTCGAGCCAAAAAATGAGTCGATCTCAAGCGGCTCACGAGCCTCGAGCTTTTCTTGCAGCCCTAGTCTAGATCCGTCCCGATACGGCCTTGGCCGGCTGGTGGCGCAAGGAGGACCGGTGAGGGGTGACTGGAGGCTCCCTGCCGGCGTGCCGACGGCGGCCCTCGTCTCGACGGCAAGGCTCCGTTCGGTTCCAGCCAGCTGCGAGGTTGGGGGACGCGACTTCCGATAAAAATCACGCCGACTTCAGTCATGGCGGTCGATGGCGGCGTCTATGACGTCGTTCCCTTCTCGAGGCATCGTTGTTGCAGGTCGTGGCACCCCACTCATGATGCTCCGGGGGAAACCCTAGATCTGGATCTACCGGATCGGGCGATGATGATAACTCTGATGTCGTTATCCCTCTCGAGGGCATCGTTTTGGAGCATGTGCTGGTTGGATGAGACAAGTGGAAGGGCGTTGTCTCATCCACCGCAAGGCCGACGGCGGATCCCGGTGGCATGGCGCTGCGGAGGTTCAACGACGGGCGCGTGTGGACGGATACGTGCAACATGGTGGAGTTGTCTGGCATCGTGGTGGCGTCGACGACAGGCCAGGCAGGGTCGATGGGTCAGTTATTGCTCTGGAGATGGACTGGTGGAAGATGGCGGCGACAACCTCTAAGAGTGCGTCTGTCCGGTATGGAACCTAGTCCCGGTGTGTGGCTGGGCTGGGGCATCCGGCTTTAGATGTTAGGGTTTTGTGTGATGTCCGTTTGGTATTAGGCCCGGATATTCGGCACACCTTCATCAATGGGATAGGAGTAGCAACAGGTGTTGCCTAGATGGTGGCTTCAGGTTGACTGATGTATTACCCACCACTGCCACTAGTAAGTGGATACCCCTTCATTTCTCCCCCCTCAACCAATTAAATAGATCTTTTCAACCAAATTTCTCATTCTTGAACCTAGGACTAGATGGAAGCCAAACATTCTCTCTAGTAGTGCTATAACTTCTAGATGAAACTGCTCCAAAATGAATTTAGTGAAGCGAAACTCATTTTGGTGAAGCGGAGCAATCCCAAACAGGCCCTTAATTAACTACATTTTTCTAGGGGCACCTAATTTATGTAGGCAGTTTATTGCATGCAGTTGTGGGTGAGGCCCGGATTGGACAAGAGAAAACCGGACGATTTTTAGGCATTAATGACTTTGTGTTAATTGGGCCAGATAAGCATTTTTTCCCTCAAAACTCTCAACTTGCTAGATTTCATGTGGCACAAGTTCCATTTTTTTTTCAATTCTTGCCTTGATCTCTCTCTTAGATAAAGAGGATGTGGATCAAGTCGCAACAAAACTTTCGAAACTAAAACAAACCACCAGGCTGGATCTCCTATTTTTGTTAATTCCTACCTGGGCACATTCCTCTTTATTTTTCTTGCATTATTTGCAACTTACACTTGCCATCTCTTTATTTGATTTTCTTTCACCAATACTAAGAGAAACTCTAGCAGACCCCGCATCACGCCGGCCCACAAAACGTGTTTGCAGTCCGCGCAAAACAGCATTTGCGGGTCGGCTTGGGCTGGCACAGATACAGACCTGCCCAAACGGATCCGTAAAAAAGTATATTCGCGGAATATACTTTTTTACGGGTCGGCTTTGCGGGGTCTGCTCTTTGCGTTGCTGTATCCTGTAGGAGATATGCCCTAGAGATAATAATAAATGCTATTATTTATCTCCAAGTTCATAATTATGTTTATGTTCCATGCTATAACTGATGTGGTTCCCAAGCCCGTATATCCATAAAGGCTCTCGGAAAACACATGTGCACGTGTGGAATAATAAACGGTAAAATGTATTCCTAGTCATGCCTCTAAGACTAGCTCAAGTGTTGCATGATGATTATGTTTTCTCAATCATGGGCATGTCTATGCCAGCAACTTTGAGGGCACAATGTTAAGAGAACATTTGTGTTGAATCGACCCAGATTGATGTTATGTTATGAGATTCATTCGTCAAAAGTTAATGGTAAATAACACAGAAATGGTTAACGTTTGCATGATTCCTTAGACCATGAGAGTATCGAGTTTCTTCATGCTTGCTTCATGAACTTTGGGGTTTGTTAAACGTCATCCGTAAATGGGTGGCTATTACGGCGGCTTACGGGTTCATGGAAAAGTGTGTCAAGTAGCTTGATAGCTCAAGATTGGGATTTGCTCCTCCGACGATGGGGAGATATTCTCGGGCCCACTCGGTGTTACGGTATCCATCATCGTCTGGCCAGACACAGTGTGATTTGATCATAGGGATGCCGGAACACGGAAACGAGAAAAGAGAACAAAACCAGTAACGAGGTAACTAGCATAGTGGACAAGTTGTTGATCCACGGGGATGCAAGTAAATCTCACCTCAGGTCTTTGTAACATATCGCGAAGCAACAGGAATAGCACACGGCAACTGGAGGTTCACTCGAATATTCATTCGTGTGGGTATAGGGGTCAATATGGGTGTCCACAGCTCCGATGTTGATTATTGATCGGAAGAGGTTCCGGGTCATGTCTATACTTCACCGAACCTATAGGGTCACACGCTTAAGGGTCATCTATCTGTTGAATACTAGACAGAGAGTCTGAGAGAAAATCACCGAAAAAGTTTCGGACACCGGAAAAGTTTCGGACAGCGGAAAAGGTTCCGCAGAGAGTGGTCATCGGATGATTTTCGGTGAAACTGAAAAGTTGTTTCAGGGGATACCGTTAAGTCAAATTGGTTTCGGCACATGCCTGATAATTGTTGGAGGGTGCCAGAATCATTCTGGAAGCTTTCTGGAATTTTCCGGGATAATATCCGGATATGCTCTGGGGCTGCCGGAACCACTTCAGATGTTTTTCGCAGATGAAATTCACTAATCTGAAATTGTTTCGGAACAAATCCAAAATCATTTTAGTGGGTACTGGAATTATTCTAAGACCCACGGAAATATTTTCGGATTTAATGGACGCGAAAATTTGTCTTCATGAATAGTAAAAACGCATTCTTGTTTGCTTTGCGCACATGAAAATCACTAAACCGAAATTGTTTCGGAACCTGTTGAAAATTATTTTTAGTGGGTAATGGAAATGTTCTGAGCCCACATAAATATTTTCAGTTCGAACGGACGCTGAAAAATGTCGCCATGAATAGTGAAAGTGCTTTTTGCTTGGCTTCTTGGAGAAGCCACCTTGAGGGCCTTTTGGTATTATCCCCTTGGCTTCTTGGTGAAGCCACCCTTGGGCTTGGCCTATAAATAGGGGTGGAGGGGGATGCCTAAAGACTCATCCCTTCTCACATACAAGTGCCATGCAATGATCTGGCTTCTCTCTCCCTCCCCGCGAAATAGTTTTGTTGAGCCGAAAGGCTGTCTGGGTTCCGGCAGGAACTTGTTCTGGACGGCGAAGCCCTGCCGGATAGATGACACTGTATGTGTGCAACTCTTTAAAGAGATCGTAGTTTCGGTCTTAGTTCGAGAGTGCCTACCGAAGGGCTGTCCGTGTGACCGTCCGAGTTTTGGAGGTCCTCCCGAAGGGCTGTCCGAGTGACCGTTCGAGTTACAATGGTCCTCCC
>NC_041391.1:48307389-48315988 GCF_002162155.2 Triticum dicoccoides
TCGACCGTCTCCCGAGAGGGTGTCTGAGGAGCAGATGAGGGTATACATCCTCGCAGTTGGGAGGTTGTAAATCCTAGCTGCGGGGATCTGCACCGCCGTTCGTCATCGACTCTACTTCCCGCTGCGCTACGAGTCGGTAACGAAAAAGTTCAAACCATGTATGCAGTCTCCATAGTGGTCCTGGGCTGGTGCGTAGGTTGGAAAATTTTTGTTTTTTGCTGCGTTACCCTACAGTGGCATCAAGAGCCGTGCTATGCGTAGATGCAGGTTACGATCTAGAATACATGGAGATGTATGGGTATTTCATAATATAATTTTGGAGTAGATGAGATCTATTGATGAAAATTATTTATGCGGGTGACAGATGAAATCTGTTACCCGACGTTCTTGTTGCTTCCCTAGAATTTGCGTTTGCTCAATCTCGAGACAGCATGGTGGAATTTGACAAAGTTCTGGCAATCCGTGATCCTGATTGATCATGGAAGTGCTATCAGTTCTTTGGGTTCTGCCGCAATCAAAAGAAAGATGAAATTCGCAGATGAAAGGGCATTGCAGATATGATTTGCACGAGGGTCATGCGTATGACGAAGTTTAGTATGGGGCTCGAGATTTAATTATCTCGTGTTTCATACACCCCGAGATGTTAATCTAGGAACTTGAATAATCATACTTGATGATAAAACGTTGGTAGCTACAGTTTAAGTCGAAACCTTAGAAGCCATGTAAAACTTTTTTTGTATGAACCGATTAGAGGCGTCTAACTTGGTTTTGCAGGATGGTTTGCATGTGATGTGGTATAGCAGTGCTCATAATAATTTGATTATGTATGAGATGACTATATAATGTAAATTAACATGACCTGTGTGTCATGATTCGGCATGATGGCTGGAGCCATATGATTTTCACTTTAATGACCTGCGTGTAAACCTTAAGTAATGCACATATTTTATTAGCTATAGAGATAGCAATATTATCTGGTGCATCGACAAGGTGGTGGCAATCTTAGAGAAGGTGAACGCCGACGCAAATGCCGAAGACGAAGAAATGAAAGACTTCTCCGTCAGAAAGGGCTATACCATATCATGCTATTATGAATTTCCTGAGATGTTTATCCCTTAAGACGCACCCTTCTTGATTGCGCGGTAGTCGCTTTTTATTAGGGTGGTCTCTCACAAAAATATCAAGTAGTTAGTGTTCTCCCCAGTGTAGCACCGTCTGAAATTCGTATCTTTTTGGGGTGCGCCATGTACACATGAGCACGAACGAATCGAGAGGAATGAGGCGGGTGAGGTCAGACCTCGCAGCAAGATCACTTGGTTGCCTTTGACGTTCAGGCAGGAGAGCCCTGAGCTCGGAACACGCCCATCGAAAGATGAACAAGAATCACATAGAGATGTGATCGGCAAGTTGGCCTACCAATTGAAATTCTTGTCATCAGTGATGAACCCGTCAATGGAATCGAATAGAAATATGGATCTTGAATCACTCTAAATCAATTATGAGAGATATTGATTTGAGTGGGAGCGCACTATTGAATTAACATGCTTAATTCTCAGTGCAATTAATTATGAACACTGTCTAAGTGTTTCTTGCAAAATAGTTGTAGAATAAAGGCTCGCGTTTCCACCTTCCCTGTTAAAATTGAATAGCTATTAAATATCTGGTTAAAACTTTACGATTGGTAACGTAATGTGAGGATTGTCCTCAAAAGTGCCGAGAAGTACTTTGTCCTATCGCATGCTTTCCGTATCCTCACGCTAATGCTATGGATCATGTGACTCTCGTCCTTCGATCCAAAAGCTATAATTCTGTTACGGTCAAGTGGAATATGTTTGCTTCCATGAAACCCAAACTTCAAAAGTTGGGATAGTTATATGATATTCATGGAACTGAAAATTAATTTTCAGATACAAACAAAGGCTGAAAGATATGAAATATCCAAAGTAATGTTTGTTTGCAAGTATTAGTAAAAGTGTTTACTATGCATTTGACTGTTGGGAAAGTGATCCAGAAGAACGCCCGTCATATGATGAAAGGTGAATAAAACAACAACTTCAAGAGAAAGGAAGTGTCCAAAGGGTGTTAGTGTGACTTACACGCCTAGGAAGTCCGGGGCTAACGCCACTCTTAACTTGGGTGCTTCTTTTGCAAGTAGGAGAAATACTAAAAGTTAAACTGTTAGAAGTATAAAGGCAGAAAGAAAGATGACTGGAATATCCAGCTCATGTATGAATGTCATGCAAGTTTTTGATGTATAAGTAGGCTGGTCAAAGATATAGTTCTTGGGAATTATTGTTAAACATGTTAATCACTAATTCTTGGGTATTGTGAGTTAATCACAAAGATACCCGCTTCATTGCATTCTGTTGCGAATCAATGTAAGAGCTACTATGGCCTAAAAAGACTAGCCAGAAATGAGGTTAATGTATACACAAGGAACATAGTAAATGTTACTATACCTTCCATCGGTGTATTGCCGTCTATATTTATTTTCATAATTCATTTAGAGTTTTACAAACTCTAGCCCATTGCATCAGGTATCTTGCAAGAAGGTTGTTCATAAGAGAACTTTTTATGTTCAATGTTATGAATAACACAAGGGCCATACTTTCGTTATGAATGAGATGTATGTTATGAATATTGATAATAATAAAATACTTCTGGGTTTACTTTCATAATTCATTTTAGAGTTTCATACACTCTAGCCCATTGCACAATGTTTGTTGCAAAAGAGTTGTTCATAAAACCAACAATTGTTGTTAAGTATTATGAATAACATGAAGGGCCATGCTTCCATCCAGGATGGGATGTATGTTATGAATATTGATGGTAATATGATACATCCATAACACTGACGCTAAATGTCGCGAGACTATGAGAATACCACACATGTGTGGCACTACATTTGGTCACATTGGAGAAACCCGCATAGTAAAATTCCATTATGATGGATTTTGAAGTCGTTTGATTTTGAATCATCTGACACTTGCAACATTCCTCCGAAAAGTGAAGTGACTGAAATACCATTCACAGGCCATAAGGAACGAGCAACAAACTTATTGTTGATCATACATTTTGATGTGTGTAGTTCAATAAATGTTGTTGCAAGTGGTGGATTTATGTATCTTCAAAAATGACTCAAGTAGATATATGGATATTTACTTGATGAGACGTAAGTCTGGATCTTTTGAAATCATTCGAAAGGTTTTCAAAAATGAAGTCGAAGTTATTTTAACAAGAAAATTATGTTTCTGCAATTTGATTGCACAAAGGAATATTTGAGTTACATGTTTAGCGAATGTCTGATGAGTTGTGAAAGGGGTTTCATAACTTGCACCTGCCGGAACACCACTGCAAGTGAAAAGTCCGTGGAGATGTAATCTAACCATTTATGGCATGGTAAGATCAAAGATGGCATAAATAAATTTGCCATTATCCCTTTTAAAGTGATGCTTTAGAGACTGCGACTTTTATACTGAAAAGAGCTACATCGAGTCTGATGAAATGAAGCTATGGTATGGTACGACCAACCATGTTATATCTTTTCTTAACATTTGGAATATGGGGCTTGTGTAAAAGGTTACAAACCTATTCCAAATCAGACAAGTGCTACTTTGTAGGTTATACCAAAATGTTGGGTATTCCTCCCTCACTATACCGAGGCAAATAGTTTTGCCGCAAAACGGTGTGCTTTTAAAGAGAATGGTTCTGTCAAAAAGGTGAGTGGGAGAATAGTGCAACTCGACGAGATAAACAGTATCTTTGTCATCAGATCAAAGGAAAGAGACCTTGGAAGTAATTCCAGAGTTTCCAACTGCGACTGATACGGAAGTCTCTACAATAAAATGTATGAACTTCGGTCGAACTTGCAGCTGAACCACGTAGGCAAGGCTCGTGCAAACCTCTCAGGTGCGCAAACGAGATATTATTGTTAGACAACATTATACCTACGATACACAAGGAAGCGTTGATGGGCCCTAACTCTGGAGTTGGCTAAATGCCAATACAACCCGAGTTAGTTTCCATATAAGTGGTTCAAGATTAAAACCTTGATACACCTTTCGGAAGACTTAGAGTCTAATGAATAACTTAAAACTGATACGGATAAAAAAAATTTATCCATAAAGCTCGACTTGTTGAAATAACAAGTTCAAGAGTTGACTACGATGAGCTTGTTTTCATCGTAGCGATGCTTAAAGTCGGTTCGGGTTGAACTAGCAATTAATACATATTTCAATCATGAGATATGAAACATGGATGAAAATAGGATTTCCATCCGATGGAAATGAAACCAAGGACTTTCATGTGTTACAAGCCAAGGCATTTTGTCTATCCAGAGGATGCTAGTAAGGGTGCAAACTTCAGAGTTCCAGCGATGGACAGAAGAGAGCAAAATGGAGTTGGAATCTTCGTGCTTTCATGAAATGGTCAAAGGGGTTTGACTTCATCAATGGGTAACGAAGATGCTTGTAATTCAAGAAAGTAAGTGGGAGCGTAATAATATTTCTAAAAACCTTGTGTGCCTGACACATTGTTAATTGGAAATAAATTTCTTGACACAAATTAGAACTTCATTTGAAAATAGTTTTTTGATGAAGTGCTTAGGCTAAATAGCCTCAATATTAGGCATAATGATCTATGGAGATAGATTTACCTAATAGGGCTAAGCAATGAATACATATTGACAATGTGCTAAAACCTTTTAGCATTTAAAACTGCCAAGGAGTGATTCTTGCCGGAGTCACATGGAAGAGTTTTTTGCAAGACTCAGTGTCCCAAAACACTGATGAGCAAAATACATGATGCAGATTCCACACACTTTTGTGTTTGGATTAATCATGTATTCCATGGTATGTAAAACAACCAGATATGTCCGATACTCCCAAGGTGTTGCGAGTATGGATACTAAAATGATCAAAGTACTGATCGTGGGACAACAGTGAAAGATGTCATTGAGTACTGGAGTAAGTACTGACGATATGTTTTCTCGCAGGCGGAGATCATGAAGAGTTTGTTGTAAAATGTTACATCGATATAGTCTTCATCTATTCTCCATGCGATTTTTGATTTAAGTTAAGGGTTTTGTGTAATACACAATATGGTGGCATGGTAGTTGGAAATTGTTCCCAACAGGATACTGTGGCGAATTCTATAACAAATGACTAAGTATGTTGACGCCTTAGAAGCGACAAACAAGATGTTGAATCATATAGTTCATTCATGAACTTAGTATGGTTACAAGATGGATTTTGTTAATGGGACACTACTGCAGGTAGTTTCTCCAT
The DNA here is from genome assembly GCF_002162155.2 of Triticum dicoccoides. Lineage (NCBI taxonomy): Eukaryota > Viridiplantae > Streptophyta > Magnoliopsida > Poales > Poaceae > Triticum > Triticum dicoccoides. Next base: position 48,312,675 of record NC_041391.1, read on the forward strand.
AACTCAGTATGAGGAATCAGGTTTCGACCAATGATTCACATATATACAAAGCCAAGTCCACACAAAATATGAATTTTGTGAAAGCGTGAAAACGCGAGGATATACAGAGATACACACAGAGCTGAAATCATTAGTTTCGTTGGACATTAGGCTATACCACAAGCGAAGCATATTTACACCGATGTGCCACAGGTGTGAAGTGCATTAGCATTAAACTAGATTATTGACTCTAGTGCAAGTGGGAGTCTGTAGGAGATATGCCCTAGAGGCAATAATAAATGCTATTATTTATCTCCAAGTTCATAATTATGTTTATGTTCCATGCTATAACTGAAGGAAATATGCCCTAGAGGCAATAATAAAGTTATTATTTATTTCCTTATATCATGATAAATGTTTATTATTCATGCTAGAATTGTATTAACCGGAAACATAATACATGTGTGAATACATAGACAAACATAGTGTCACTAGTATGCCTCTACTTGACTAGCTCGTTGAATCAAAGATGGTTAAGTTTCCTAGCCATAGACATGAGTTGTCATTTGATTAACGAGATCACATCATTAGGAGAATGATGTGATTGACATGACCCATTCCATTAGCTTAGCACACAATCGTTTAGTATATTGCTATTGCTTTCTTCATGACTTATACATGTTCCTATGACTATGAGATTATGCAACTCCCGTTTACCGGAGGAACACTTTGTGTGCTACCAAACGTCACAACGTAACTGGGTGATTATAAAGGAGCTCTACAGCTGTCTCCGAAGGTACATGTTGGTTTGGCATATTTCGAGATTAGGATTTGTCACTCCGATTGTCGGAGAGGTATCTCTGGGCCCTCTCGGTAATGCACATCACTATAAGCCTTGCAAGCAATGTAGCTAATGAGTTAGTTACGGAATGATGCATTACGTAACGAGTAAAGAGACTTGTCGGTAACAAGATTGAACTAGGTATTGAGATACCGACAATCGAATCTCGGGCAAGTAACATACCGATGACAAAGGGAACAACGTATGTTGTTATGCGGTTTGACCGATAAAGATCTTCGTAGAATATGTGGGAGCCAATATGAGCATCCAGGTTCCGCTATTGGTTATTGACCGGAGACGTGTCTCGGTCATGTCTACATTGTTCTCGAACCCGTAGGGTCCGCACGCTTAAGGTTTCGATGACAGTTCTATTATGAGTTTATGAGTTTTGATGTACCGAAGGAGTTCGGAGTCCCGGATGAGATCGGGGACATGACTAGGAGTCTCGAAATGGTCGACACATAAAGATTGATATATTGGACGACCATATTCGGAGTTCGGAAAGGTTCCGAGTGATTCGGGTATTTTTCAGAGTACCGGAGAGTTACGGGAATTCGCCGAGGAGTATATGGGCCTTATTGGGCCATACGGGAATAGAGGAGAGAGGCCAAAAGGAAGGAGGCCTGCGCCCCCCCCCCTCCGCTCCGAATTGGACCAGGGGCGCAGCCCCCTTTTCCTTCTTCCTCTCCCCCTCTTTCCCCTTCTCCTACTCCAACAAGGAATGAGGGAGTCCTACTCCCGGTGGGAGTAGGACTTCCCTTGGCGCGCCCCCTCCTAGGCCGGCCGCCCCCTCCCCCCTTGCTCCTTTATATACGGGGGCAGGGGGGCACCTCTAGGCACAACAACAATTGATCCCTTGGATCTCTTAGCCGTGTGCGGTGCCCCCTCCACCATAATCCACCTCGATAATATCGTAGCGGTGCTTAGGCGAAGCCCTGCGTCGGTAGTACATCAAGATCGTCACCACGCCGTCGTGCTGATGGAACTCTCCCTCGACACTCGGCTGGATCGGAGTTCGAGGGACGTCATCGAGCTGAACATGTGCTAGAACTTGGAGGTGCCGTAGTTTCGGTGCTTGATCGGTCGGGCCGTGAAGACGTACGACTACATCAACCGCGTTGTTCTAACGCTTCTGCTTTTGGTCTACGAGGGTACGTGGACACACTTTTCCCTCTCGTTGCTATGCATCACCATGATCTTGCGTGTGCGTAGGAATTTTTTGAAATTACTACGTTCCCCAACAGTGGCATCCGAGCCTAGGTTTTATGTGTTGATGTTATATGCACGAGTAGAACACAAGTGAGTTGTGGGCGATACAAGTCATACTGCTTACCAGCATGTCATACTTTGGTTTGGCGGTATTGTTGGATGAAGCGGCCCGGACCGACATTACGCGTACGCTTACGCGAGACTGGTTTTACCACCGTGCTTTGCACACAGGTGACTAGCGGGTGTCTGTTTCTCCAACTTTAGTTGAACCGAGTGTGGCTACGTCCGGTCCTTGCGAAGGTTAAAACAGCACCAACTTGACGAACTATCGTTGTGGTTTTGATGCGTAGGTAAGAACGGTTCTTGCTCAGCCCGTAGCAGCCACGTAAAACTTGCAACAACAAAGTAGAGGACGTCTAACTTGTTTTTGCAGGGCATGTTGTGATGTGATATGGTCAAGACGTGATGAGATATATGTTGTTGTATGAGATGATCATGTTTTGTTGAAGTTATCGGCAACTGGCAGAAGTCCTATGGTTGTCTCTTTGTTGCATAAGCTGCAAGTGCCAAATAATTGCTTTACTTTATCGCTATATGATAGCAATAGTTGCAAGAGCAACAGTTGGCGAGACGACCATTTTACGACACATTGATATAGATCAAGATGATGAAGATCTCGTGCCGGTGATGATAGAGATCATTGTTGGGGAACGTAGTAATTTCAAAATTTTCCTACGCACACGCAAGATCATGGTGATGCATAGCAACGAGAGGGGAGAGTGTTGTCTACGTACCCTCGTAGACCGAAGCGGAAGCGTCGACGCAACATAGAGGAAGTAGTCGTACGTCTTCCCGGTCCAACCGATCCAAGCACCGTTAATTTGGCACCTCCGAGTTCTTGACACACGTACAGCTCGATGACGCACCCCGGGCTCCAATCCAACAAAGCTTCGGGGAGGACTTCCGTCAGTATGACGGCGTGGTGACGATCTTGATGTTCAATTGTCGCAGGGCTTCGCCTAAGCACCGCTATAATATGACTGAGGTGTAATAGCGTGGAGGGGCGCACCGCACACGGCTAAGGAACGATCACGAAGATCAACTTGTGTGTCCTAGGGTGCCCCCCTGCCCTCGTATATAAAGGAGCAAGGGGGGAGGCGGGCCGGCCCCTTGGGGCGCGCCAAGGAGGAGGAATCCTCCTCCTAGTAGGAGTAGGATTCCTCCTTTCCAACTCCTACTATGAGGGGGAAGGAAGGGGGAGAGTGGGGAAGGAAAGGGGGGCGCC
>NC_041391.1:48316447-48323287 GCF_002162155.2 Triticum dicoccoides
CCGGAACAATTCCGGTGTCCGAATATAGTCGTCCAATATATCAATCTTTATGTCTCGACCATTTCGAGACTCCTCGTCATGTCCGTGATCACATCCGGGACTCCGAACAATCTTCGGTACATCAAAATACATAAACTCAAAAAGAAACTGTCGTCGTAACTTTAAGCGTGCGGACCCTATGGTTCGAGAACAATGTAGACATGACCGAGACACGTCTCCGGTCAATAACCAATAGCGGGACCTGGATGCCCATATTGGTTCCTACATATTCTACGAAGATCTTTATCAGTCAGACCGCATAACAACATACGTTGTTCCCTTTGTCATCGGTATGTTACTTGCCCGAGATTTGATCGTCGGTATCCAATACCTTGTTCAATCTTGTTACCGGCAAGTCTCTTTACTCGTTCTGTAATACATCATCTCACAACTAACTCATTAGTTGCAATGCTTGCAAGGCTTAAGTGATGTGTATTACCGAGAGGGCCCAGAGATACCTCTCCGACATTCGGAGTGACAAATCCTAATCTCAAAATACGCCAACCCAACAAGTACCTTTGGAGACACCTGTAGAGCACCTTTTATAATCACCCAGTTATGTTGTGACGTTTGGTAGCACACAAAGTGTTCCTCCGGTAAACGGGAGTTGCATAATCTCATAGTCATAGGAACATGTATAAGTCATGAAGAAAGCAATAGCAACATACTAAACGATCGGGTGCTAAGCTAACGGAATGGGTCATGTCAATCAGATCATTCAACTAATGATGTGATCCCGTTAATCAAATAACAACTCTTTGATCATGGTTAGGAAACATAACCATATTTGATTAACAAGCTAGTCAAGTAGAGGCATACTAGTGACACTCTGTTTGTCTATATATTCACACATGTATTATGTTTCCGGCTAATACAATTCTAGCATGAATAATAAAAATTTATCATGATATAAGGAAATAAATAATAACTTTATTATTGCCTCTAGGGCATATTTCCTTCAGTCTCCCACTTGCACTAGAGTCAATAATCTAGATTACACAGTAATGATTCTAACACCCATGGAGTCTTAGTGCTGATCATGTTTTGCTCGTGGAAGAGGCTTAGTCAATGGGTCTGCAACATTCAGATCCGTATGTATCTTGCAAATCTCTATGTCTCCCACCTGGACTAGATCTCGGATGGAATTGAAGCGTCTCTTGATGTGCTTTGTTCTCTTGTGAAATCTGGATTGCTTCGCTAAGGCAATCGCTCCAGTATTGTCACAAAAGATTTTCATTGGACCCGATGCACTAGGTATGACACCTAGATCGGATATGAACTCCTTCATCCAGACTCCTTCCTTGGCTGCTTCTGAAGCAGCTATGTATTCCGCTTCACATGTAGATCCTGCCATGACACTTTGTTTGGAACTGCACCAACTGACAGCTCCACCGTTTAATGTAAACACGTATCTGGTTTGCGATTTAGAATCGTCCGGATCAGTGTCAAAGCTTGCATCAACGTAACCATTTACGATGAGCTCTTTGTCACCTCCATATATGAGAAACATATCCTTAGCCCTTTTTAGGTACTTCAGGATGTTCTTGACTGCTGTCCAGTGATCCACTCCTGGATTACTTTGGTACCTCCCTGCTAAACTTATAGCAAGGCACACATCAGGTCTGGTACACAGCATTGCATACATGATAGAGCCTATGGCTGAAGCATAGGGAACATCTTCCATTTTCTCTCTATCTTCTGCAGTGGTCGGGCATTGAGTCTTACTCAACTTCATACCTTGCAATACAGGCAAGAACCCTTTCTTTGCTTGATCCATTTTGAACTTCTTCAAAACTTTGTCAAGGTATGTGCTTTGTGAAAGTCCAATTAAGCGTCTTGATCTATCTCTATAGATCTTAATGCCCAATATGTAAGCAGCTTCACCGAGGTCTTTCATTGAAAAACTTTTATTCAAGTATCCCTTTATGCTATCCAGAAATTCTATATTATTTCCAATCAATAATATGTCATCCACATATAATATTAGAAATGCTACAGAGCTCCCACTCACTTTCTTGTAAATACAGGCTTCTCCAAAAGTCTGTATAAACCCAAATGCTTTGATCACACTATCAAAGCGTTTATTCCAACTCCGAGAGGCTTGCACCAGTCCATAAATGGATCGCTCGAGCTTGCACACTTTGTTAGCTCCCTTTGGATCGATAAAACCTTCTGGTTGCATCATATACAACTCTTCCTCAAGAAACCCATTCAGGAATGCAGTTTTTACATCCATTTGCCAAATTTCATAATCATAAAATGCGGCAATTGCTAACATGATTCGGACAGACTTAAGCATCGCTATGGGTGAGAAGGTCTCATCGTAGTCAATCCCTTGAACTTGTCGAAAACCTTTTGCAACAAGTCGAGCTTTATAGACAGTAACATTACCGTCAGCGTCAGTCTTCTTCTTGAAGATCCATTTATTCTCAATTGCTTGCCGACCATCGGGCAAGTCAACCAAAGTCCATACTTTGTTCTCATACATGGATCCCATCTCAGATTTCATGGCTTCAAGCCATTTTGCGGAATCTGGGCTCACCATCACTTCTTCATAGCTCGTAGGTTCATCATGATCTAGTAGCATGACTTCCAGAATAGGATTACCGTACCACTCAGGTGCGGATCTTACTCTGTTTGACCTACGAGGTTCTGTAGTAACTTGATCTGAAGTTCTATGATCATCATCATCAACTTCCTCACTAGTTGGTTTTGACGTCACAGAAACCGGTTCCTGTGATCTACTATTTTCCAACAAGGGAGCAGGTACAGTTACCTCATCAAGTTCTACTTTCCTCCCACTCACTTCTTTCGAGAGAAACTCCTTCTCTAGAAAGGATCCATTCTTAGGAACGAATGTCTTGCCTTCGGATCTGTGATAGAAGGTGTACCCAACTGTCTCCTTTGGGTATCCTATGAAGACACATATCTCCGATTTGGGTTCGAGCTTATCAGATTGAAGCTTTTTCACATAAGCATCGCAGCCCCAAACTTTAAGAAACGACAACTTTGGTTTCTTGCCAAACCATAGTTCATAAGGTGTCGTATCAACGGATTTTGATGGTGCCCTATTTAATGTGAATGTGGCCGTCTCTAAAGCATAACCCCAAAACAATAGCGGTAAATCTGTAAGAGACATCATAGATCGTACCATATCAAGTAAAGTACGATTACGACGTTCGGACACACCATTACACTGTGGTGTTCCGGGTGGCGTGAGTTGCGAAACTATTCTGCATTGTTTCAAGTGTAGACCAAACTCGTAACTCAAATATTCTCCTCCACGATCAGATCGTAGAAACTTTATTTTCTTATTACGATGATTTTCAACTTCACTCTGAAATTATTTGAACTTTTCAAATGTTTCAGACTTATGCTTCATTAAGTAGATATACCCATATCTTCTTAAATCATCTGTGAAGGTGAGAAAATAACGATATCCACCACGAGCCTCAACATTCATCGGACCACATACATCTGTATGTATGATTTCCAACAAATCTGTTGCTCTCTCCATAGTAACGGAGAACGGCGTTTTAGTCATCTTGCCCATGAGGCACGGTCGCAAGTACCAAATGATTCATAATCAAGTGGTTCCAAAAGTCCATCAGTATGGAGCTTCTTCATGCGCTTTACACTGATATGACCTAAACGGCAGTGCCACAAATAAGTTGCACTATGATTATCAACTCTGCATCTTTTGGCTTCAACATTATGAATATGTGTATCACTACTATCGAGATTCATCAAAAATAGACCACTCTTCAAGGGTGCATGACCATAAAAGATATTACTCATATAAATAGAACAACCATTATTCTCTAATTTAAATGAATAACCATCTCGCATCAAACAAGATCCAGATATAATGTTCATGCTCAATGCTGCCACCAAATAACAATTATTTAGGTCTAATACTAATCCCGAAGGTAGATGTAGAGGTAGCGTGCCGACCGCGATCACATCGACTTTGGAACCATTTCCCACGCGCATCGTCACCTCATCCTTTGCTAGTGTTCGCTTAATCCGTACTCCCTGTTTCGAGTTGCAAATATTAGCAACAGAACCAGTATCAAATACCCAGGTGCTACTGCGAGCTCTAGTAAGGTACACATCAATAACATGTATATCACATATACCTTTGTTCACCTTGCCATCCTTCTTATCCGCCAAATACTTGGGGCAGTTCCGCTTCCAGTGGCCAGTCTGCTTGCAGTAGAAGCACTCAGTTTCAGGCTTTGGTCCAGACTTGGGTTTCTTCTCTTGAGCAGCAACTTTCTTGTTGTTCTTCTTGAAGTTCCCCTTCTTCTTCCCTTTGCCCTTTTTCTTGAAACTAGTGGTCTTGTTGACCATCAACACTTGATGCTCCTTCTTGATTTCTACCTCCGCAGCCTTTAGCATTGCGAAGAGCTTGGGAATTGTCTTATCCATCCCTTGCATACTATAGTTCATCACGAAGCTCTTGTAGCTTGGTGGGAGTGATTGGAGAATTCTGTCAATGACGCTATCATCCGGAAGAGTAACTCCCAGTTGAATCAAGTGATTACAATACCCAGACATCTTAAGTATATGCTCACTGACAGAACTATTCTCCTCCATCTTGCAGCTATAGAACTTATTGGAGACTTCATATCTCTCAATCCGGGCATTCTTCTGGAATATTAACTTCAACTCCTGGAACATCTCATATGCTCCATGACGTTCAAAACATCATTTAAGTCCCGGTTCTAAGCCGTAAAGCATGGCACATTGAACTATCGAGTAGTCATCAGCTTTGCTCTGCCAGACGTTCTTAACGTCGTCAGTTGCATCAGCAGCAGGCCTGGCACCCAGCGGTGCTTCCAGGACGTAACTTTTCTGTGCAGCAATGAGGATAATCCTCAAGTTACGGACCCAGTCCGCATAGTTGCTACCATCATCTTTCAACTTTGCTTTCTCAAGGAACGCATTAAAATTCAACGGAACAACAGCACGGGCCATCTATCTACAATCAACATAGACAAGCAAGATACTATCAGGTACTAAGTTCATGATAAATTTAAGTTCAATTAATCATATTACTTAAGAACTCCCACTTAGATAGACATCCCTCTAATCCTCTAAGTGATCACGTGATTCAAATTCAACTAAACCATAACTGATCATCACGTGAAATGGATTAGTTTTCAATGGTGAACATCTTATGTTGATCATATCTACTATATGATTCACGCTTGACCTTTCGGTCTCCCTGTTCCGAGGCCATATCTGCATATGCTAGGCTCGTCAAGTTTAACCCGAGTATTCTGCGTGTGCAAAACTGGCTTGCACCCGTTGTAGATGGACATAGAGCTTATCACATCCGATCATCACATGGTGTCTGGGCACGATGAACTTTGGCAACGATGCATACTCAGGGACAACACTTCTTGATAATTAGTGAGGGATCATCTTAAAATGCTACCGTCAATCAAAGCAAGATAAGATGCATAAAAGATAAACATCACATGCAATCAATATAAGTGATATGATATGGCCATCATCATCTTGTGCTTGTGATCTCCATCTTCGAAGCACCGTTATGATCACCATCGTCACCAGCGCGACACCTTGATCTCCATCGTAGCATCGTTGTCGTCTCGCCAATCTTGTGCTTCTACGACTATCGCTACCGCTTAGTGATAAAGTAAAGCATTACAGGGCGATTGCATTGCATACAATAAAGAGACAACCATATGGCTCCTGCCAGTTGCCGATAACTCGGTTACAAAACCTGATCATCTCATACAATAAAATTTAGCATCATGTCTTGACCATATCACATCACAACATGCCCTGCAAAAACAAGTTGGACGTCCTCTACTTTGTTGTTGCAAGTTTTACATGGCTGCTACGGGCTTAAGCAAGAACCAATCTCACCTACGCATCAAAACCACAATGATAGTTTGTCAAGTTGGTGCTGTTTTAACCTTCGCAAGGACCGGGCGTAGCCACACTCGGTTCAACTAAAGTTGGAGAAACTGACACCCGCTAGCCACCTGTGTGCAAAGCACGGCGGTAGAACCAGTCTCGCGTAAGCGTACGCGTAATGTTGGTCCGGGATGCTTCATCCAACAATACCGCCGAACCAAAGTATGACATGCTAGTAAGCAGTATGACTTATATCGCCCACAACTCACTTGTGTTCTACTCGTGCATATAACATCAAACCATAAGACCTAGGCTCGGATGCCACTGTTGGGGAACGTAGTAATTTCAAAATTTTCCTACGCACACGCAAGATCATGGTAATGCATAGCAACGAGAGGGGAGAGTGTTGTCTATGTACCCTCATAGACCGAAGCGGAAGCGTTGACGCAACGTAGAGGAAGTAGTCGTACGTCTTCCCGGTCCAACCGATCCAAGCACCGTTACTCCAGCACCTCCGAGTTCTTGACACACGTACAGCTCGATGACGCACCCTGGGCTCCGATCCAGCAAAGCTTCGGGGAGGAGTTCCGTCAGCACGACGGTGTGGTGACGATCTTGATGTTCAACTGTCGCAGGGCTTCGCCTAAGCACCGCTACAATATGACCGAGGTGTAATATCGTGGAGGGGGGCACCGCACACGGCTAAGGAACGATCATGAAGATCAACTTGTGTGTCCTAGGGTGCCCCCCTGCCCCCGTATATAAAGGAGCAAGGGGGAGGCCGGCCGGCCCCTTGGGGCGTGCCAAGGAAGAGGAATCCTCCTCCTAGTAGGAGTAGGATTCCTCCTTTCCTACTCCTACTAGGAGGGGGAAGGAAGGGGGAGAGGGGGAAGGAATGGGGGGCGCCGCCCC
>NC_041391.1:48323729-48329281 GCF_002162155.2 Triticum dicoccoides
CAATTCCGGTGTCCGAATATAGTCGTCCAATATATCAATCTTTATGTCTCGACCATTTCGAGACTCCTCGTCATGTCCGTGATCACATCCGGGACTTCGAACAATCTTCGGTACATCAAAATACATAAACTCAAAAAGAAACTGTCATCATAACTTTAAGCGTGCGGACCCTACGGTTCGAGAACAATGTAGACATGACTGAGACACGTCTCCGGTCAATAACCAATAGCGGGACCTGGATTCCCATATTGGTTTCTACATATTGTACGAAGATCTTTATCGGTCAGACCGCATAACAACATACGTTGTTCCCTTTGTCATCGGTATGTTACTTGCCCGAGATTCGATCGTCGGTATCCAATACCTAGTTCAATCTCGTTACCGGCAAGTCTGTTTACTCGTTCTGTAATACATCATCTCACAACTAACTCATTAGTTGCAATGCTTGCAATGCTTAAGTGATGTGTATTACCGAGAGGGCCCAGAGATACCTCTCCGACATTCGGAGTGACAAATCCTAATCTCGAAATACGCCAACCCAACAAGTACCTTTGGAGACACCTGTAGAGCACCTTTTATAATCACCCAGTTACGTTGTGACGTTTGGTAGCACACAAAGTGTTCCTCCGGTAAACGGGAGTTGCATAATCTCATAGTCATAGGAACATGTATAAGTCATGAAGAAAGCAATAGGAACATACTAAACGATCGGGTGCTAAGCTAACGGAATGGGTCATGTCAATCAGATCATTCAACTAATGATGTGATCCCGTTAATCAAATAACAACTCTTTGTTCATGGTTAGGAAACATAACCATCTTTGATTAACAAGCTAGTCAAGTAGAGGCATACTAGTGACACTCTGTTTGTCTATATATTCACACATGTATTATGTTTCCGGTTAATACAATTCTAGCATGAATAATAAACATTTATCATGATATAAGGAAATAAATAATAACTTTATTATTGCCTCTAGGGCATATTTCCTTCAATGATGACAGTACTTTGGAGATGGAGATCAAAGGCGCAAGATGATCATGGCCATATCATGTCACATATTTTGATTGCATATGATGTTTATCTTTTATACATCTTATTTTGCTTAGTTTGACGGTAGCATTTTAAGATGATCTCTCACTAATTATCAAGAAGTGTTCTCCCTGAGTATGCACCGTTGCGAAAGTTCTTCGTGCTGAGACACCACGTGATGATCGGGTGTGATAGGCTCTACGTTCAAATACAACGGGTGCAAAACAGTTGCACATGCGGAATACTCAGGTTAAACTTGACGAGCCTAGCATATAACAGATATGGCCTCGGAACACGGAGACCGAAAGGTCGAACGTGAATCATATAGTAGATATGATCAACATATTGATGTCCACCATTGAAACTACTCCATCTCACGTGATGATCGGACATGGTGTGGTTGATATGGATCACGTAATCACTTAGAGGATTAGAGGGATGTCTATCTAAGTGGGAGTTCTTTAGTAATATGATTAATTGAACTTAAATTTATCATGAACTTAGTCCTGGTAGTATTTTGCAAATTATGTTGTAGATCAATAGCTTGCATTGTTGCTTTCATATGTTTATTTTGATATATTCCTAGAGAAAATTGTGTTGAAAAATGTTAGTAGCAATGATGCGGAATGGATCCGTGATCTGAGGTTTATCCTCATTGCTGCACAGAAGAATTATGTCCTTGATGCATCGCTAGGTGACAAACCTATTGCAGGAGCAGATGCAGACGTTATGAACGTTTGGCTAGCTCAAATGATGACTACTTGATAGTTTAGTGCACCATGCTTAAACGGCTTAGAATCGGGACTTCAAAGACGTTTTGAACGTCATGGACCATATGAGATCTTCCAGGAGTTGAAGTTAATATTTTCAGAAAATACCCAAGTTTAGAGATATGAAGTCTCCAACAAGTTCTATAGCTAAAAGATGGAGGAGAATCGCTTAACTAGTGAGCATGTGCTCAGATTGTCTGGGTACTTCAATCGCTTGAATCAAGTGGGAGTTAATCTTCCAGATAAGATAGTGATTATCAGAATTCTCTAGTCACCATTACTAAGTTACTAGAACTTCGTGATGAACTATAGTATGCAAGGGATGACAAAAACGATTCCCGAGCTCTTCGTGATGATGAAATTGACGAAGGTAGAAATCAAGAAAGAGTATAAAGTGCTGATGATTGACAAAGATCACTAGTTTCAAGAAAAGGGCAAAGGGAAAGAAAGGGAAACTTCAAATAGAATGGCAAACAAGTTGTCACTCCCGTGAAGAAGACCAAAGCTGGACCAAAGCCTGAAACTGAGTGCTTACACTACAAAAGAAATGGTCACTGGAAGCGGAAATGCCCTGAATATTTGGTGGATAAGAAGGATGGCAAAGTGAACAAGGGTATATTTGATATACAGATTATTGATGTATGCCTTACTGGTGTTTATAGTAGCCCCTGAGTATTTGATACTTGTTCGGTTGCTAATATTAGTAACTCGAAACAGGAGTTACAGAATAAACAGAGACTAGTTGAGGGTGAAGTGACGATGAGTGTTGGAAGTAGTTCCAAGATTGATATGATCATCATCGCACACTCCCTATACTTTCGGGATTAGTGTTAAACCTAAATAAATGTTATTTGGCGTTTGCGTTGAGCATGAATATGATTTGATCATGTTTATTGCGATAAGGTTATTCATTTAAAGTTAGAGAATAAATTGTTATTCTGTTTACATGAATAAGACCTTCGATGGTCATACACCCAATGAACATAGTTTGTTGGATCTCGATAGTAGTGATACACATATTCATAATATTGATGCCAAAAGATGAAAAGTTAATAATGATAGTGCAACTTATTTGTGGCACTGCCGTTTGGGTCATATCGGTGTAAAGCGCATGAAGAAACTCCATAAAGATGGATTTTTGGAATCACTTGGTTATGAATCATTTGATGCTTGCGAACCGTGCCTTTTGGGCAAGATGACTAAAACTCCGTTCTCCGGAACAATGGAACGAGCTACTGACTTATTGGAAATAATACATACCGATGTATGTGATCCAATGAGTGTTGATGCTCATGGAAAGTATCGCTATTTTCTGACCTTCACAAGATGATTTGAGCAGATATGGGTATATCTACTTGATGAAACATAAGTCTGAAATAGTTGAAAGGTTCAAAGAATTTCAGAGTGAAGTGGAAAATCATCGTAACAAGAAAAATAAAGTTTCTACGATCTGATCGTGGAGACGAATATTTGAGTTACGAGTTTGGTATTCATTTGAAACAATGTGAAATAGTTTCACAACTCACGCCACCTGGAACACCACAATGTAATGGTGTGTCTGAACGTCGTAATCGTACTTTATTTGATATGGTGCGATCAATGATGTCTCTTACCGATTTACCAATATTGTTTTGGGGTTATGAATTAGAGACAGCTGCATTCACTTTAAATAGGGCACCATCTAAATCCGGTGAGACGACACCGTATGAACTATGGTTTAGCAGTAAACCTAAGCTGTCGTTTCTTAAAGTTTGGAGTTGCAATGCTTATATGAAAAAGGTTTTCAACCTGATAAGCTCGAACCCAAATCGGAGAAGTGTGTCTTCATAGAATACCCAAAGGAAACTGTTGGGTAATCCTTCTATCACAGATCCAAAGGCAAAACATTCGTTGCTAAGAATGGATCCTTTCTAGAGAAGGAGTTTCTCTTGAAAGAAGTGAGTGGGAGGAAAGTAGAACTTGATGAGGTAACTGTACCTGCTCCCTTATTGGAAAGTAGTTCATCACAAGAACCGGTTCCTGTGACAACTACACCAATCAGCGAGGAAACTAATGATAATGATCATGAAACTTCAGATCAAGTTACTATCGAACCTCGTAGGTCTACTAGAGTAAGGTCCGCACTAGAGTCGTACGGTAATCCTATTCTGGAATTCATGTTACTTGACCATGGTGAACCTACGAACTATGAGGAAGCGATGATGAGCCCAGTATCCGCAAAATGGCTTGAGGCCATGAAATCTGAGATGGGATCCATGTATGAGAACAAAGTGTGGACTTTGGTGGAGTTGCCCGATGATCGGCAAGCCATATTGTATAAATGGATATTCAAGAGGAAGACATATGCTGATAGTAGTGTTACTATCTACAAAGCTAGACTTGTCGAAAAAAGGTTTTTGACAAAGTTCAAGGTGTTGAATACAATGAGATTTTCTCACTCGTATCGATGCTTAAAAGTCTGTCCGAATCATGTGAGCAATCACCACATTTTATGAAATTTGGCAAATGGATGTCAAAAACTACATTCCTTAATGGATTTATCAAAGAAGAGTTGTATATGATACAACCAGAAGGTTATGTCAATCCTAAAGGTGCTAACAAAATGTGCAAGCTCCAGCGATCCATCTATGGACTGGTGCAAGCATCTCAGAGTTGGAATATACGCTTTGATAAGTTGATCAAAGCATATAGTTTTATACAGACTTGCGGTGAAACCTGTATTTACAATAAAGTGAGTGGGAGCACTACCGCCTTTCTGATAAATATATGTGACTAACATATCGTTGATCAGAAATGATGTAGAATTTTTCTGGAAAGCATAAAGGAGTATTTGAAAGGAGTTCTTTAAAATAAAGACCTCAGTAAAGCTATTTACATATTGAGCATCAAGATCTATTGAGATAGATCAAGACGCTTGATAAGTTTTACAATAAGTACATACCTTGTCAAGATTTTGAAATATTTCAAAATGGAACAGTCAAAGAAAGAGTTCTTGCCTGTGTTGCGAAGGTGTGAAATTGAGTAAGACTCAAATCCCGACCAAGACAGAAAATAGAAAAGAGAATGAATGTCGTTCCCTATGCCTCAGTCATAGGTTCTATAAAGTATGCTATGCAATGTACCAGACCTATTGTATACCTTGCTCTGAATTTGGCAAGGGAGTACAATAGTGATCTAGGAGTAGATCACTGGACATTGCTCAAGAATATCCTTACACTACTAGGGAAAAGCCTATACACAGAATCTTAGCAGCAGCGCGGTTCAAAATGGGGCGCTGCTGCTAAGTAGTTGTAGCGCGTGTTACGTAAACTCGCTGCTGATAAGGATTTAGCAGTAGCACGCTCGTCCAGAAATGCGCTGCTACAAATATCGACCGGCGGTGTTCACCGAACTCTAAGTAGCAGTAGCACGGTCGTAGGAACAGCGCTACTGCTAAGTATGTAGTAGTAGCGCGCTTTTTCCGGGATCGCTGCTGGTAAGTTTCAAATTGCCACAATTTTTTGTCCCAGTTAGCAGTAGCGCCGTACCGCAAAGCGCGCTGCTGCTAAATACTTAGCAGCAGCGCGTTTTCTCTCCCGCGCTACTGCTAACCCGCACCAACCCAACACCTTTCCCCACCCGTCCCTCCCCTCCCCCTCCTCGTTTCCCTTCCCCCTACCTCCCCCTCTCCTCTCTTCCCTTCCCCCCTACCTCCACCACATGCTCCCACTCTCACTCTTCTTCTTCTTCTCAATACTTCTCCCCCATTAC
>NC_041391.1:48329491-48334012 GCF_002162155.2 Triticum dicoccoides
TTCTCTCTCTTCATTACTCCTACATAACTACACCACCTCCATTAATGCATCTCCTTTCTCTTTTTCCTTCCCCCTCCACTAGTTGAAGTTGTCTCCTCCCAAATTAGGTAGCTAGGTAGATGTAGGATTTAGTTAAGTGACCTATTTGCCCCCTAACTAGATCTATCTTTGTCAAGAAGAGCTTTGTGCACTTTTGATCTCCCTACAACATCATCTCCACCGTGTGCTCAATCTCGATCGAGATAGAGGTGATGAAAATTTCATGCTTTTGCAAAATGGAAATGTGTTTATGTGTGTGTGATATGTTTGTGGAAATTGTGTGTGTGGCATGAGTTGACGCCGCCAAATTGTGCTTTTGAGTTGCCTATGTTTTGCCGAAATGTCGATTTATTTCCGTTTCGGCGAATTCCGGGCAAACTCTAGATCCATATATGTCCTATTTTTAGGGAAGGTCATGCCAAATTTTTTTATGACTTCGATGCATGCATGCATTTTTATAATCAATTTTTTTATTATTACCGTGCAGAGTTGACGACGGTCAGTGGAACGATGGTGGACAGGTGGTTGCGGTCGGCGGTGCAGGACATGAAAGAAAATAACCGGACAGAGGTTTTATGTCCATGTCGAAAATGCAAAGGAATAGTTTGGCTCGACCCCCATGACGATGGTCGTGTCGAAGCGCACCTGCTCATGACTGGTTTCATGGATGGCTATACTCGGTGGATAATTGAAGATGAGGATGACGATGTTGAGGATGCCGACGGGGCAGGCAATGATGACACGGGGCAAGACGAAGAGATGATCGATAATGGCAGCGGGGAAGTGGCCGGACATGGCGGCGGAGAAGGGGCCGGTCATGGCGGAGGAGAAGGGGCCGGACATGGTGGCAGAGAGAACGACATGGACTCCACGCAGTAGAGTTCATCGGTACTAAGTTCAATTGTGCGGGACCCTCATGTTCAAGCATTGCTGCACAAGGAGACGAGTACTGAGAGAGCTGCTTCTAGAGAGGAGGCTAAGCTGGAGCAACTGGTGGTAGACTCGAACACTCCATTGTATGATGGTTGCAATCCTAAGGTGACCCGGTTGAGTTTCACGCTCCAACTCCTGAAGACGAAGGCTAAAAACAAATGGACCGACACTAGCCTCAATGAGCATCTCAAGTACCTAAAGGATGTTCTTCCCGCGGGTAATCTATGTCCTACTAGTGCTGATGAGGCCAAGAAGATCGTGTGCCCTCTTGATCTGCCACACGTTAGATACCATGCATGCATCAACGATTGCATAATTTATCGGAAGGAGCACGCGGAAAAAACAAGCTGTCCGGTGTGCAATGCTTCTCGATACAAGAAGGCCGGGAAGAAATGTCCCCAGAAAGTTGTATGGTACTTACCGATCACTCCCCGTCTCCAGAGGTATTTTGTAGATCCCAAGGAAGCAAAGCTAATGCGCTAGCACGCGGAGAGGAAGAAGCCCGACGATGGAGATGATCCGAAGCTGAGACACGTGAAGGATGGAAGCCAGTGGAGAGCGTTGAACAGCTTCTATCGGTATTTTGAATGTGATGCAAGGAACATCGTGCTCGGTGCGTGTACCGATGGCATGAATCCGTTTGGCAACCAGAACACCAACCATAGTACATGGCCCGTGTTTGTATGGATGTACAACCTCCCCCCTGGTTGTGCATGAAATCGAAGTACATTCACATGAGCATGCTTATTCAAGGGCCGAAACAACCAGGAAATAATATTAATTTGTATCTGGGGCTACTTCAAGAGGAGTTAGACACGTTATGGAAAACACCGGCCAAGACATGGGACGCCAGCAAAGGTGAGTATTTCAACATGAGAGCCACGCTGATCACGATAGTGCAGGACTATCTCGGTTACGGATATGTGGCAGGCCAGGTGTGCCATGGATATTGCGATTGCACGCGGTGCATGGATGATACAATGTCTCAGCAGCTAACGTCAAGGAAAGATGGCGGGTCTGGGAAAATCGTGTACATGGGGCATCGAAGATGGCTTGAACAGGACGACCCGTGGAGAAACCGTGGAGATCTATTCAATGGTCACGCTGAGCATCGAGGACCTCCACGTAAGCGGAGCGGTGCCGAAATCGATGAGCTGTTGAAAAACTGGAAGGAGTGCCCCGCGCCGGGAAAGACGATGAGAAAGGCGCCAGAGCCGCTGCTGAAGGTATGGAAGACGAGGTCTGTGTTCTGGGACTTGGAGTACTGGCACAAACTCGATACACCTCATTGCCTTGATCAAATGCATATCTGTAAGAATGTCCTTGAGAGCTTGCTCGCAACACTGATGAACATGCTGGATAAGACCAAGGATGGGCCGAAGGCAAGAAAAAACTTGCAAGATTTGAAAAATCAGGGAAGACCTGCACATGCCGCCCCGTAAAATGTCAGACGAGACAGAGACGGAGACAGAGGCACGGGAGAAGAAGGGCAAGAAAATAAAGAAAGAGGATTATTGCCCCCCCTCTTGCTTCACCTTAAGTCAAGCTGAGATCAATCAATTCTTTAAGTGCCTTACCGGAGTGAAAGTTAGTTCCGGTTACTGTGGCAAGATAAGCAGATATCTAGACACGGAAAAGAAAAGGTTCAGCGGGATGAAGCTCATGACTGTCATGTGATGATGACGCAGATACTACCTGTTGCCCTTAGAGGGATAATGGACAAGCACGTCCGTGACACGCTTATTGGTCTCTGCAACTTTTTCAACGTCATCTCTCGAAAGTCGATCAGTGTGAAGCAGCTCCAAAGGCTACAGGAAGAGATCGTTGTGATACTGAATGAGCTTGAGATGTACTTCCCGCCCGCGTTCTTCGACGTGATGGTGCATCTATGTGTCCATATTGTGGATGACATAATAGACCTGGGGCCGTCATTCCTGCACAACATGATGTCGTTTGAGAGGATGAATGGGATCATCAAAGGATTCGTTCGTAACATGTCCCGTCCGGATGGAAGCATCGTCCAGGGCTATTTGGCACAAGAGTGCATCTCTTTCTGTGAGAATTTTCTATATGGCGCAGACCAGCCGCCTGGTGTTAGTGTTGGTTTTCCCGTTAACAAGCACGATGGGAGGCTCGAAGGAGATGGTCACTGCAACGGTCGCAGGGAACTGCACGTGGCATACTCAGATCGACGCAGCGACTTTGACAGAGCAAACTTGGTAGTGCTACAACACCTAGACGAGGTAGATCCTTTCGTGGCACTGCACAAAGAAATTATCGCAAAGAAGTATCGTGACCGGGGGGTATGCAGGACGGACGCCGAAGTTACTAGAGAGCACAACTCCACTTTCCTGCATTGGTTCAAAGAGCATATTATTGCTAATCCCCCAGAGGAGGGCTCTAAGGACGGATTGCTCATATACACCTTAGCACATGGCCCCTCGCCCAACCTCATAACCTATCAGGCATATGATATCAACAGATACACGTTCTACACGGAGGCAAAAGATATGGACAGTGATGATCAGAACTCAGGGGTGACGACGGAATGCATGACCAGCAGCGACAACGGCACAACTGAACGATTTTATGGAAGGGTCGAGGAGATCTGGGAGCTTGACTACTCTGGACTGCACAACACGACGATGTTCCGTGTCAGATGGGCTAAGAATGTCGAAAGAGAAAGCCGGATGTTCACTACCATGACTATACCCGACGCCAAGAGCGCTACCGTGAACGCTATCGCAAAAAACGAGCCATGGGTACACGCTAAGCATGTGACACAATGCTTCTTCATAACTGACCCGCGCAATCCCAGCCGTGTTGTCGCGAGGAGAGGCAAAAGGAACATCATTGGAATGGATGGAGTCGCCAACGAGGAAGACTATGATCAGTACGGCAACCCAATGAGGGAAGATGACGATGATGATGAAGTATACATCAAAATAAGAATCAATACTACATTACCTAAGAAAAATCGTACTCCATGGAAAAGGCAAAGTCACAATGAGGGGCTCAATTATTCTTCGACGAACAAGAAGGGAAAGAAGCTGACTCAAAAACGAAAACGTCAGCACTGAGGAAACGTATGTTATCGGTCCAATGATGTGTAATATATATATGTTCCTATTTTGTATACATATTTTGTATACACACTTAGCCATTATTATGCATGGGTCCAATGATGTGTAATATATATGTTCCTATTTTGCATACATATTTAACCGTCAAATGATGCAATATATATCGCCCTCCCTTCGTTCACTGCCCTCGGGAAATAAAAGTGGGATAGAATAAAGGAAAAGAAAAAGGAAAACTGGCAGTAGCGACGGTAGTAGCAGCGCGTTTCTCCTAAACCGCTGCAGCTACAGATCTTAGTAGTAGCACATTCCTTCTAAACCGCTGCAGCTACAGATCTTAGTAGTAGCGCGTTTCACCTAAACCGCTGCAGCTACTAAATTTAGTAGCAGCGCATTTTGAGATAACGCGCTACTGCTACGTCCACTTAACCCAAAATTCTCACTCGCCCTGCTTCATCCCGCTATTTCC
>NC_041391.1:48334413-48352643 GCF_002162155.2 Triticum dicoccoides
CCCCGACCCGTCGGCCCTCGCCTCCCTCCTCTCCCCTGCCAGCCGTCGTCGGGCCTGCCTCCTCGCCCCTGCACTCTCTGTAAACCCCCCCCCTCTCTGCTAGGGTTCTTCATGTTAATTAATTAGGTTATCTATTTAGTTATGAATTTAGCTAGGTTCCAAAATTAGCTGAATTTATATGCAAATTTGAACTGGACATGTGATATGTGCATATGTCATGTTTTGGACATGTCATGTTTGGAAAATGATCCGAGTGGCCTATGTTACGCCGGAACGTTGATTCATTTCCGTTTCGGTGAATTTCAGGCGCTCGATATGTCCATTTTTTAGCAAAGGTCATGCCGAAATTTCCCGTGAATAAAGGCATGATTTGTGCTACATAGTTGGCATATCGAGTGCTGGCACATAGGTTTCTTTTTATGTCATTTCTCATTTATTCATACTTTTAGAAATAAATGAGGCCACTTAATCATAGGAAACATGTCGAACAACGAAGAAACTGGGCCTTCTGACCAAGATGCAGACGAGATGGATTATGAGGGTGAACAAGAGTACCTCGACTATTTGACTGCTAAGCAAGGTTTGCAGGTCGGCCTCGATGATGGTACTGACACCGACATCGACACCGACGGCGCCGGCACCGATGGCGGCACCGAGACCGGTGGGGAAGGTACCGGCGGGGAAGGTACCGGCCCCGATGCCGATACCGAAAAGAGGAAGCATAAGAAGCAGAGGATATGAAAACCTAACAAACTAGAGATTGGACGACTTGTGATCACAAAGATGGCACCTGGCAAGTTTGAGCCGTTAGAGCCGGAAGAACCTCGCAAGTGCTATGGGAACCAAGTAGGATGCATCCTACGGGAATGCGCGAGCATCAGCGACGATGACTTAAGGAGTAAAGAACATTTGACGCAGTTGCTCCTAACGAAGTTGCACAAGAGATTCAAGTTCCCCGACCGGGATGATAACATAGAACAACCGTGGGATGATCCGAAGATGAAAATGATTAACAATCACGCCATGGGCATGTTTAGCAATGATTTGGCCTCCTGGAAAGGGAGGGTGAAACGAGCTATTGAGGCTGATGAACCCCTGTGCAAGATTCTGGAGGAAAATCCGACACTTACGGAAGAGGAGTTCGAAAAGTTCAAGGACACTTGCGCTACCGAGGCAGCCAAGGCTAAGGCTGCGAAATTCAAAAGCCTTCAGCAAAGGAACACGTGGAAGCATCGCCTCGGAAGCCGTGGCTACCTCGGTAAAAGGCCCATATGGGATAAGGAGGACGCGAAACGTGAAGCCGCGGGTCTCCCAGACCGCTTCGCGAAGTTCACCAACCCCTTGGAGCATGACTTCATCAGGGCCCGCTACAAGTGGGACAAGGAGAAAAAGGTTTTTTACACGGACAAGATCACGAGGAAATTGATTAGACTACTGGAGAAGCAACACCGGCTTGCAGCCGAAAGCCCTACTTCTCCGATGAGGCCCAAGTGGGACACCCCTCTCAACCGGGCCTTGAACGAACTTAAGGGACTCCCATTGGACCAGCGGCCGCAATATGGTCGTGTGCACGGCGCTGGAGATGGCGCCACATGGAAGGTGTTTTACAACGACGGCCCGGAGGCCAAGAAGCAGAAAAAGAAGTTTAGTCGGGCGGACATCGATGCAAAGGTGAAGCTTGCGGTCGAGAAAAAAGCAGCTGAGGACGCGAAAAAAGCAGCCGAGGACAAATATGAGTTGCTACAGCAGGCAGTCAATGCAGCTGTAACTGCCTGCAGAAATGATTTTGCTACTAACTTGGTTCCAGTTATCATCAACTGGGCGAAGGAAAATCCAGACAAGACGGTACATGATTTCCCGATGCCCAGTTTCGTCGCGAGCAACTCCATGAACAACAACACCATCGCACCATCACTTGCTCAAGCAACCGGGCCTCCTCTCGCAGCCGCTCCCGCTCATATCAGCCCGTCCTCAGTCTCAGGCGCGCTAGGTGGGCCTTCGTCTTTGGCTGAGCTCGACGCCGTCACGGTAATTACATGTCGCACCAACATATATATATATATATATATATATATATATATATATATATATATATATATAGATAGATAGATAGATAATATTCCATTTTTATTGCCTTTCGGTTGTTTTATGCCACAGACATATGTGTTTGCAGGCGAAAGAAACCCCGTGCACCATACTCTACTTGATCAAAGGCCAGAAGGTGGACGTGGGAAAGGGGATGATAATGGACCCCTCTCAACGCACGTTCCACAACCAGCGATCCCCGCTGGGAACTTCAGGGTTAGCTTGACCAGTGTGAAATCGGGGCACGAGGATTTGCCTCCTCCAGTACAACATGTGGGAGCGGACGACGAGACCCCGCCGCGGATTGGACGCTGCAAGGGTTGGGTGCTGCTATGGCCGAAGAATCTTATTCGTCTGGAGCCGGCCGAGAGCACACCAATAACTACCACACATCAACAAGCATGTGCGGAGACCACCACCCCACCTATGCAATTACCAGCTCCTGTAGTGCCGGGTGAGAGTGGCGGACGACATGATGAAGGGGGTGCAATAGTACTGGCTGATGTAATTTCTCCTGTAGAACAGAGAATGGATGATGAGACGGAGGTCGACCCTATGGATTACCTCAATACAAACGCGTATGACTGTGACATAGATATGATGAGTCAACCATATGACGAATCGGGCTATCAGCTTGCTAATGAGGATATGGATGGTATGCCCGGGCAGGGTCGTACCATGGATTGCAAAAAGTCTCTCTTCATGAAATCCTCACAGGACACGCCTGAAGATGCCGCCTCAACACAGGCTCACATAGCCGGGCGCGAGGGTCATACAGTACTTAGCCCGGGAACACTTGGGTAGGGGTTAAGGAAGGGTCTGGAAGGTGTGCCTAAGAAAAAGGAGAGGAAGAGATCGAGGAAGGTAACTACCTCCAAACAAGCCAGAGCACACAACAGCCAGACGATGCATTCTGAAGAGCATGTACCCATGAAAGGTGCGGTCATGTTCCATCTCACGGGCGAGCCGATGCTACCGCCGAAACCGCTGGAGGCACTATCAGGGGATCTCAGGAGACTGCACGACCATGTGCTGTCGTCTGATAAAAGCCTACTAGCCTCAAAGGATCCAGGATATCCGACATACGCGGCTCGTGTGCCTGAGGGGAAGTGCTACGTCGACACACGGCCCGCGGAGGTGTTCTTCCTGCGGTTTGACCATATCTTTGAGATGTTTCTAACAAGGCGGCTTGATTTTACTATTGTCCACCTTTTTGCGCTACATATGAGCTCCGTCATGAAGAGTGAAGAAGTCTCGCAAATCTGTGTGGTGGATCCGTACTACATGCACGAGTCTTTCTTGAGTCTCGGCGACTTTGAGCGTGAAACTGCTAGGGAGTACCTCCAAAACTTCATGGTACAGAATAAGGACCGGAAAATTGTCCTCGTGTCTTATCATCCAAAGTAAGTCAGTTCCGGACAACCCTTTCGTACATTTCAATCATCCCTTCTCTCTCATATGGGGAATAATTTGAGGTGTCTTTTCCCCGCAGCAACGGGCGCGCCGTCCTTATCGTTCTTTACCCGCAAGTCTCCCATGCCGTGTATTTTGACCCTTCTAGAGACTACGAGAAAAAGGACTACACCCACATAATGAATATTCTAGATGACGCTCTCCAAGGCTTCAGCTTTAGAGGTGGCCACGTGCAGATCAGGAAACAAAGGAACAAGAAGATGGGTTTCGCACATAAAACTAACTTCTCCTGCATCCATGTCCCAAAACCAAGCAAGAAGGATGGGTTCTACATCGTCCATCTCATGATTCAGTTCAACATGGATCACCAAAAGCTTCGCATTAACAGCAGAAATGATGATCATATCCACAAGTGTCTAGAATCTCATGGAGAAGCGAATTATAAACTTAGAGATGACTTCTTTCGCATCCAAAGCGACATTGCGACGATCATCATGAAAGAAGTCGTCGATGAGAAGGGGATGTTCCACCACGGCCCTATATCGCGAACTGACGTCCGAACTCGCATAGGCATGCAACATCTAGACCTCACGCCGTTCAAGAAGCTACGGTTCGTCCTCGATGATATGGAAGGATGGAATTTCTAGTGATTTATGATGCCGATGATGATGATATATGTCGGTTGAACTTGTATACTTTTTGTAGCGATGAAACTTTGTGATGTCCACGGTCCCTACCGAACTTGCGTAACGCTACTTTGTTAGTTTGTGTACGATGACCTGCGTACCTCTAGTTAATTAATTTGCGTACTGTATATGTTTCATCTAGTTGCTAACCTTTCTTTTTTGGTGTTGCTCTAGTATATTTTGTTCCATATATATGATTGTACATCCTCTTCATGAACATGCATCTCTAACAGGTACCTAGTTTCTTGATGGCGAGATGGAAATGCTATGTCGTGTACAAAGGGAAGGTTCCGGGGGTGTACAACGAGTGGCATGAGTGTCAGGCGCAAGTGAATGGGTTCACGGGCGCCAGCCATAAAGGCTTCAAAAGCATACAAGAAGGAGAAGCTAGTTACTTGAGGTTCACGCTAGCGCGAGAGAGGACTCGTAACCGCCACCTCATGTACTGCATAGTTCCGCTCTCACTCATAGTGATAGCACTTCTTGCGTATACCTTTGTTTAGATGGATGACTTTGTTGTAGTTGCAAGTACTCGAGACTTGCATGTATTGCTATTTTCGAGATGATGACAAGATATCACTTTGTGTTGGATGATGATTATGATGAGACTATTTGTATGTACATGCTATGATTACATTTGTGGTCTCGCAGGCATTTGTATGTGTATCATGATGACATTTATATGTGCTAAAGATTCTTCTACAAAGCCGGTTCAAATACAAAACAAATATGCCAAAAAAACTACTTAAATTAGCAGTAGCGAGTGTATAAAAGTTAGCAGCGGCGCCCTAATAGCAGTAGCGCGTCCAGCCAAAGAGCGCTAGCGCTACTAGCGGTAGCGAGCTTCCTCTAACCGCGCTGCTGCTACACTTGTGTAGCAGTAGCGCGGGTGCGCACGCGCTACTGCTACGAGTTAGCTGTAGCGTCGTATTAGTAGCGCGGGTACACGCGCTACTGATACATCTAAAACCCGCACTGCTGCTAGCCTTTTCCCTAGTAGTGTTAGTGAGTACTAAGGAAATATTTCTCGATTATGGAGGTGATAAAAGAGCCCATCTAAAGAGTTACATTGGTGCAATCTTTTACACCGATCCAGATGACTCTAAGTCTCAATATGGATACATATTGAAAGTGGGAGCAATTAGCTAGAGTAGCTCCGTGCAGAACATTGTAAACATAGAAATTTTGCAAAATACATACGGCTCTAAATATGACAGACCCGTTGACTAAGCCTCTCTCACGAGCAAAACATGATCACACCTTAGTACTCTTTTGGGTGTTAATCACATAGCAATGTGAACTAGATTATTGACTCTAGTAAACCCTTTGGGTGTTGGTCACATGACGATGTGAACTATGAGTGTTAATCATATACAGATATGAATATTGGTGTTAAATCACATGGCGATGTGAACTAGATTATTGACTCTAGTGCAAGTGGGAGACAGAAGGAAATATGCCCTAGAGGCAATAATAAAGTTATTATTTATTTCCGTATATCATGATAAATGTTTATTATTCATGCTAGAATTGTATTAACCGGAAACATAATACATGTGTAAATATATAGACAAACATAGTGTCACTAGTATGCCTCTACTTGACTAGCTCGTTGAATCAAAGATGGTTAAGTTTCCTAGCCATAGACATGAGTTGTCATTTGATTAACGATATCACATCATTAGGAGAATGATGTGATTGACATGACCCATTCCGTTAGCTTAGCACACGATCGTTTAGTATATTGCTATTGCTTTCTTCATGACTTATACATGTTTCTATGACTATGAGATTATGCAACTCCCGTTTACCGGAGGAACACTTTGTGTGCTACCAAACGTCACAACATAACTGGGTGATTATAAAGGAGCTCTACAGGTATCTCCGAAGGTACATGTTGGGTTGGCGTATTTCGAGATTAGGATTTGTCACTCCGATTGTCGGAGAGGTATCTCTGGGCCCTCTCGGTAATGCACATCACTATAAGCCTTGCAAGCAATGTAGCTAATGAATTAGTTACGTAACGAGTAAAGAGACTTGCCGGTAACGAGATTGAACTAGGTATTGAGATACCGACGATCGAATCTCGGGCAAGTAACATACCGATGACAAAGGGAACAACGTATGTTGTTATGCGGTTTGACCGATAAAGATCTTCGTAGAATATGTGGGAGCCAATATGAGCATCCAAGTTCCGCTATTGGTTATTGACCGGAGACGTGTCTCGGTCATGTCTACATTGTTCTCGAACCCGTAGGGTCCGCACGCTTAAGGTTTCGATGACAGTTATATTATGAGTTTATGAGTATTGATGTACCAAAGGAGTTCGGAGTCCCGGATGAGATTGGGGACATGACGAGGAGTCTCGAAATGGTCGAGACGTAAAGATCGATATATTGGACGACCATATTCGGATTTCGGAAAGGTTCCGAGTGATTCGGGTATTTTTCGGAGTACCGGAGAGTTACGGGAATTCGCCGGGGAGTATATGGGCCTTATTGGGCCATACGGGAATAGAGGAGAGAGGCCAAAAGGAAGGAGGCCTACGCCCCCCCTCTGGTCCGAATTGGACAAGGGGCGCAGCCCCCTTTAACTTCTTCCTCTCCCCCTCTTTCCCCTTCTCCTACTCCAACAAGGAAGGAGGGAGCGCGCCCCCTCCTAGGCCGGTCGCCCCCTCCCCCCTTGCTCCTTTATATACAGGGGCAGGGGGGCACCTCTAGGCACAACAACAATTGATCCCTTGGATCTCTTAGCCGTGTGCGATGCCCCCCTCCACCATAATCCACCTCGATAATATCGTAGCGGTGCTTAGGCGAAGCCCTGCGTCGGTAGTACATCAAGATCGTCACCACGCCATCGTGCTGACGGAACTCTCCCTCGACACTCGGCTGGATCGGAGTTCGAGGGACGTCATCGAGCTGGACGTGTGCTAGAACTCGGAGGTGCCGTAGTTTTGGTGCTTGATCGGTCGGGCCGTGAAGACGTATGACTACATCAACCGCGTTGTTCTAATGCTTCCGCTTTCGGTCTACGAGGGTACTTGGACACACTCTTCCCTCTCGTTGCTATGCATCACCATGATCTTGCGTGTGTGTAGGAATTTTTTGAAATTACTACGTTCCCCAACAATAACTGCTGTGGTTCCCGAGCCCGTATCTTCATAAAGGCTCTGGGAAAACCCATGTGCACGTGTGGAATAATAAATGGTAAAATGTATTCCTAGTCATGCCTCTAAGACTAGCTCAAGTGTTGCATGATGATTATGTATTCCCAATCATGGGCATGTCTATGCCAGCAACTTTGAAGGCACAATGTTTAGAGAACATTTGTGTTGAATCGACCCGGATTGATGTTATGCTATGAGATTCATTCGTCACAAGTTGATGGTAAATAACACAGAGATGGTTAACATTTGCATGATTCCTTAGACCATGAGAGTATTGAGTTTCTTCATGCTTGCTTCATGAACTTTGGGGTTTGTTAAACGTCATCCGTAAATGGGTGGCTATTACCGCGGCTTACGGGTTCATGGAAAAGTGTGTCAAGTAGCTTGATAGCTCAAGATTGGGATTTCCTCCTCCGACTATAGGGAGATATTCTCGGGCCCACTCGGTGTTACGGTATCCATCATCGTCTGGCCAGACATAGTGTGATTTGATCATGGGATGCCGGAACACGAAAACGAGAAAAGAGAACAAAACCAGTAACGAGGTAACTAGCATAGTGGACAAGTTGTTGATCCACGGGGATACAAGTAAATCTCACCTCGGGTCTTTGTAACATATCGCGAAGCAACAGGAATAGCGCACGGCAACTGGAGGTTCACTCGAATATTCATTCATGTGGGTATAGGGGTCAATATGGGTGTCCACAGCTCCGATGTTGATTATTGATCGGAAGGGGTTCCGGGTCATGTCTATACTTCACCGAACCTATAGGGTCACACGCTTAAGGGTCATCTATCTGTTGAATACTAGACAGAGAGTCTGAGAGAAAATCACCGAAAAAGTTTCGGACACCGGAAAAGTTTCCGCAGAGAGAGGTCGTCGGATGAGTTTCGATGAAACTGAAAAGTTGTTTCAGGGGATACCGTTAAGTCAAATTGGTTTCGGCACATGCCTGATAATTGTTGGAGGGTGCCAGAATCATTCTCGAAGCTTTCTGGAATTTTCTGGGATAATAACCGGATATGCTCCGGGGCTGACGGAACCACTTCAGATGTTTTTCGCAGATGAAATTCACTAATCTGAAATTGTTTCAGAACAAATCCAAAATCATTTTAGTGGGTACTGGAATTATTCCGAGACCCACAGAAATATTTTTGGATTTAATGGACGCGAAAAATTGTCTTCATGAATAATAAAAACGCATTCTTGTTTGCTTTGCGCAGATGAAAATCACTAAACCGAAATTGTTTCGGAACGTGTTGAAAATTATTTTTAGTGGGTAATGGAAATGTTCTGAGCCCATATAAATATTTTCAGTTCGAACGGACGCTGAAAAATGTTGTCATGAATAGTGAAAGTGCTTTTTGCTTGTCTTCTTGGAGAAGCCACCTTGAGGGCCTTTTGGTATTATCCCCTTGGCTTCTTGGAGAAGCCACCCTTGGGATTGGCCTATAAATAGGGGTGAAGGGGGCTGCCTAAAGACTCATCCCTTCTCACATACAAGTGCCATGCAATGATCTGGCTTCTCTCTCCCTCCCTGCAAAATAGTTCCGTAGAGCCGAAAGGCTGTCTGGGTTCTGGCAGGAACTAGTTCTGGACGGTGAAGCCCTGCCGGATAGATGACACCGTATGTGTGCAACTCTGTAGAGAGATCCTAGTTTCGGTCTTAGTTCGAGAGTGCCTCCCGAAGGGCTATCCGTGTGACCGTTCGAGTTTTGAAGGTCCCCCCAAAGGGCTGTCCGAGTGACCGTTCGAATTTCGATGGTCCTCCCGAAGGGTTGTCCGCGACACCGTCCGGGGGGGCTGTTCGACCGTCTCCCGGAGGGGTGTCTAAGGAGTAGGTGAGGGTGTACATCCTCGCGGTTGGGAGGTTGTAAATCCTAGCTGCGGGGATTGGCACCGCCGTTCGTCATCGACTCTACTTCCCGCTGCGCTACGAGTCGGGAACGAAAAAAATCAAACCATGTATGCAGTCTTCATAGTGGTCCTGGGCTGGTGCGTAGGTTGGAAATTTTTTGTTTTCTGCTGTGTTACCCTACATATCCCGCATATCATCAACCCGCAAATATCAAATACAACATAATTCAACAATCGAAAACAAACTGAATTATTCCAATCAAACATAATACAATAATCATCCGCATTACAAATAATTATTCAAATAACCGTAGCAAACTTAAATAGTGCAATACAAAATTTGTCATGAATACAAATACAAATAAATACAAAAATAAGTCACTGTCCAGCCCTTTGCCAATGGTGCTCAACGAGATCTTCCTGAAGTTGAAAGTGGGTGTCTACATTTTTAATCTCCTTGTATGTCTGAAGAAAAGCTCTAATGCAGTTTGGGTCTCTTGCTGGTTTGACACGGCTACCCACATTGTCATAAAAGAATTCTAAGTTGAATCCTCTCTCATCTTCAAGAATCATATTGTGCAGGATAACACAATATGTCATTATGTTCTTCCAGTTGTTTTATCCCAAAAAACGAGTAGGACCACGGACAATGGCAAACCTAGATTGCAAAACACTGAATGCTCTTTCAATGTCTTTTCGGGCTGCCTCTTGCACCCTTGCAAATTCACATTGTTTTTTTGTTTTGGGTTCTTTGATGCTCTTGACAAATGTGCACCAAGGAGGGTATATACCATCTGCAAGATAGTATCCCTTTATGTATTCATGCCCATTGATAGTGTAGTTGCAAGCAGGAGCATCACCACTAGCAAGCCTAGCAAACAAATGAGACCGTTGCAACACATTGATATCATTGAGAGTGCCCGGCATACCAAAGGAGCAATGCAAAATCCATAAATCCTCGGATGCTACAGCCTCTAGCACAATTGTTGCATCATGAGATTTGCCACAATACATTCCTTGCCAAGCCTTGGGGCAATTTTTCCAATTCCAATGCATACAATCAATGCTACCTAGCATGCCAGGCCAACCTCTCCTCTCATTGGATGCCATCAATTTTTTTGTGTCATCTTCATTGGGTGCCCGGAGATACTCAGGACCGAAGACACGAATGATCACTTTCGCAAATCTACGCACAGACTCAATTGTGCTATCTTCACCATGTGAAGATACTCATCGGCATAGTCAGCCGAAACGCCATATGCAATCACCCGCATAGCTGCGGAGATTTTTTGATATGCACTAAATCCCTTTAAGCCTGCGGCATTTCTTCTTTGAATCAAATACCTGCAATTTGCCTCGCAAGCTTCAACAATTTTTACAAAGAGGGATCGGCGCATTCGGTACCTTCTCCGGAAGAGGTGCGGAGGATATGTAGGATTCTTGCATCAACATCTCGTTCCCAATATGGCGATTCCGAGGAATGCACAAACGACCGACAATCGATCCTCGCCTCCTCTTCCGGTGCTCGTCTTCATGCTCCTTCACGGCAAGCGCCATGACTAATATTTGCTGCCAAAAGTTCGCAAGCATGCTCTCAACATCCGAGTCGTCCGAATCGAACGAATCGGATAGCAAGAACTTCTCGCACGGGGTCAACTCCATCTACACGCACACCGGCGCGTCAATCTACTATGCAGCTCGCAAAAATCACAAAAAAGGGACTAACTGGTGGCGGCTAATCCCGGACGGCGACGAGGGGGTGCGCTCGACGATGGTCGATCCCTGGCGGCGGCGGCGACGGGGGGCGGCTCTTCTCGCCGGATCCGGAGGGGCGGCGCAACGGCTCGGCGCGGGAGGGTGTGGGGCGGCCCCGGGGCACGATTCTGCCCGCAGATATGGCCGAAATCAACGGCGGCGGGCGGGCGGAAGCAAAGGGCGGGCGGCGGCGGAAGGAGGGAGAAAGCGCGCGGGCTGAAATGTCCCTCCCGCCAACTGCTTCTCTCCGATGTAGGGCACCGCAGCCGCGAGGGAGAAACCCGCGTTTTCCCCGGTTGGGGCAGAGAATTTGCCGCGCCCCCCAAAAATTTTTGCAGGCCGGGGCAGGATGCGGGGTCTGGTCGGGCATGCTTTCTGACTCGTACCCGCATTTTGACGGTTATTTTACGTGTCGGGGGCGGATGCGGGGTCTGCTAGAGTTGCTCTAACGAACCTTGGATAAAACTATGATGCAAAAGGGTTGTCCAAATAAAGCAAGAGATCCGTACGTTCCTTCTTTTCACTATAATTTTTCTCAAGGTTTATCTCTATCGGCCGAATCAAACTTGCATTTTTTCCATCTTTCTTTTTGTAACTTTCTATGTTTTATTATCACCGATATGTCTCTTTGATTGTTTCCAAACTAAAAGAGCCAAATCATCTCATGATCTGCTGGAGCATATGATAGCTACGTCCGAATCTTCAGCCCGTGCCTGGTTATTTTCCATGAAGGAGTTGACAAGAATGACAGTAACTTTGTGGGCTATTTGGTATGCTAGGAGGAAGTTGATCCATGAAGGGATAAACTAGAGTCCATATGCAACTCATATTTTCGTTGTCAATTTCAAAGCAGGAGTAGATCAACTTAATGTGCAACCAGAACATCCAATGCATCTCCTCAACAAAGTCACCATAAGTTCAACTGGATCACACCGTCGCAGGGTGTCATAAAAAATTAATGTTGATACTGGGATCTCAACAGACCTTAATGTTGGTACGGCGGCTGCAGTATGTCGGGACCGGGATGGCAATTACTTGGGCTCCTCCATGTTGGTTATTCATGGTATGATTGATCCTCCAATTTTAGAGGCAATTGCTTGCGGGGAGGGTCTTTCTTTGGCGCAAGACCTTGGAATGTCACATCTTCAAGTTGCTTCAGATTGCAAGCAGGTGGTACACCATATACATCAAAGAGCTGGAGGAGGTTATGGCATTATTGTTAGAGAGATTTTAGATACATCTATTTCCTTTGTCTCTTGTAATAATTTTTCTTTCGAACCTTGAGCTGCTAATTATGAAGCTCACAGGCTAGCTAGATTCGGTGTTTCTCTCCCAGTGGGGAGGCACCTTGTGTTGGGTACTCCTCATGACCCAATTGTAATTGTTGCGAACCTTTTTGCTAATCAATAAAGACCTAGCAACCTTTTCTCAAAAAAGAAAACAACCTACTGCCCCTCTTACAAGATTAGAGGTGTTACATGAAAAAAAAAATCAACTTCCCTTCCTTGCATAAGCTTTCGGTATAGCCCGTCTCCAAAGCCCGGCCGAAATCACTATTATGACCTTTTCAGCAATCTTTGTCACAAAATGAACTCGACATGAAAGTATTTCACGATCTGACCCTTTTAGCAACGCCACAGCCCGTGGCGTTGCTTCTCCATATAGAAACGCCGAGGTATCTCGCGCTTCAGCTCCACATCCAAACGCCAAGCTAGCTAGCGTTTTAGTTTCATATGGAAACGCCAAGCATGTTAGCGTTGCTGGCTGCGCCCAAACGCCAAAGCTCATGGCATTTCTACTAGTACGTACGTGGTGAGCGCCGGGACGAGCGACTAGCTACGTGCACGACCAGTACGTGAACGCCATGCTGGCCGCCGCCTACTGCTGTACTAGTAGTATGATGTGTGACGACTCGATTGGGTGGCTGATTGGCATATCCATATCCATGCATGAGCGGTGGTTGCATTGCATTTGCATGCGTGCAGAGGCTGTACGGGCTTTTTTTTTTCTTTGAAAATAAGGCTGTACGGGCTGGGAGTGCGGCGGATCGCTGCCGCCCATGGGGTGCCTCCCGGCGTCCGTCACCCTCTTCGGCGGCGGCGGCGGCGGCGGCTGCGTGGAGCGGCTCAACAATGACTCCCTCACCTTCAACACCAAGCTGCAGGCGGCGTCGGACGCGGCCAAGAAGCGCCATGGACATCTACGACCCGCAGCTCAACCTCGTCGCCGACCCCATGAGCGCCGGTACGTACGTGATCCGTCCGACGCCTGGGTAATGTGTCAATGGTTGATGAACTTACTGATGAAGTGATCGATGGATGCACTGCACTGCAGGGTTCTTCGAGTCTCGGCGGGCCTGCTGCGGGACGGGGACGATCGAGACGTCGGTGCTGTGCCACCAGGGGGCGCCGGGGACGTGCGCCAACGCCACCGGCTATGTCTTCTGGGACGGCTTCCACCCCACCGACGCCGCCAACAAGATGCTCGCCGGCGCTCACCACGTAGGTACTAGTAGAAACGCCATGGGCTTTGGCGTTTGGGCGTAGCCAGCAACGCCAACATGTTTGGCGTTTCCATATGGAACTAAAACGCTAGCTAGCTTGGCGTTTGGATGTGGAGCTGAAGCGCTAGATACCTCGGCGTTTTTATATGGAGAAGAAACGCCACGGTCTGTGGCATTGCTAAAAAGGTCAAATCGTGAAATACTTTCATGTCGAGTTCATTTTGTGACAAAGATTGCTGAAAAGGTCATAATAGCGATTTCGGCCAGCCCGGCCGAAACCGACCCGGCCCAACAGCTGCGTCTACCACCCCCCGCTCCAAGTCCTCCCCGATCCCCTTTCACCTCTCGCTCCGGCCAACGCCGCCTCCAGCCCCGGCCTCGCCTCCACCCTCTCTCGTCGCCGACGCCCCCCGCATTCTCCCCCTCTCGCTCCCACATGGATCCAATCAAACGCACGGACACCCAAATGAGCAAGATCGGCGTCCAGCACGAGGCCGCTGACGGCGGAGATGCGGCGAGCGGGACTATCGGCGCCCTCCCTATCCACCTCATTGAGAAGATCCTCGGCGGCTTCAGCCCGCTGGATACGGTGCGCTTCGCCGCCGTCTGCAAGTCCTGGGCGGCGGCCGTCTCCGAGCGGCTAGCGAGACCCACCCCGCACCTCTTCGCGCTCAAGCTCGGCCGGTCCCCGTTCTGGTTCCAGCCGCCGCCCGAGGAGGAGCGCCGCCACCGCGGGGCCATCTACCCCCTGCCGGTCGACCAGGAGGGCTCGCCGTCGCCGGTGGCCCCTGCCCGCTTGCCCTCCGTGGTCCGCGACCCAAAAGGCATGAACTTTAAGTTATCCGGCGCCCTGCCCTGCGGCCTCCTCTCCTTCGCGGTCGGCAATCGCGTTGTCCTCGTCAACCCCATCACCGGCGCGTTCCGGAGCGACGTGTATGCGCCCTTTGGGACTGGAGCCAAGGTGAGGGCCGTTGCCGGCGCCAACGCGATCTTCGACCACGACTACGCTGAGAGGAGCGTCTCGCTCTGCTGGTGCACGGAGGAGTGGTCCGAGCGGAAGCTGCTCTCTGAAGAGTTCAAGAACATTTATCTCATGGCCTACGCAGACGGCATCTTCTACGCGCTGGAATTCCGGGGTTGCGCCTACACGGCGGACACACGCCTGCCGCCGCCGTGGCGCCTGAAGAAGCTTCGTGCGCCAAGCATTCTCGAGCAGTACACCCCGATCCGCGGGCGCTTGCTCTGCTACTCCCACCTGCTCGAGTCAGAAGGGTCGGTCCTGTTTGTCGGTCCGGTGCTCGCACCGCGACAACCCACATGCCGTGATACCATCGGTGGCTTCGAGGTGTACAGGCTGGATGTCGAGGCGGCGCGATGGGTGAAAGTGGAGAGGCTTGCTGCTGACAGGGCGCTTTTCGTGAGTGAGCAATCATCGTTCACGGTGCGCGCCACAGGGATTCCGGGGTGCATGAGCAACTGCATCTATTTTGTGGGTGAGGTTGACGACCGCTCCTGGGTCACCTGCGGCGTCTACTCCATGGAGGAGCGGAAGGTGCTGTTTCAGCGCCCTGTCGGTGGTCCTTGGGGAAAGTATGATGCTGCACGCTGGTTCCTCCCTGGTGTTGTGATACCATTTGCAGATGCACGTGCGCATTGTACACTCGGGAGAAAGGACAAAAATCCAAGTTCTTCAGGTACATCTGGCTAAAAATATTTTGAGAATGCAGTATAGCAGTTAAATGCTAACATAGATGCCTTCTTTTATGCTGACAGAAGGACAGGAGGATGGGAGCAATTGTGCGAAATCAAGATACTTCTATAAATCCTTTGGCTCTGATTAAGGTGTCGGCGATGACAGGCAGGCTTATAAATCCCTGAGATGCTACCATGAAGCAGAAGTGCTATTATTCTAGGATCTGAATCTGAAAATTTGTCTGATGAAGTTAATGTACTGGTGAAGTTTGAGGCTGTTTGATTTAGTTGATTTATTATTGCATGTTGTTGGTAGATCCATTACTTGGATGAGCATGAACTTGCTAAGATTGGCGCTGCTTTGGGTATTTCTAAGATCCATTACTTTGGACCGGCGGATCTCTCTCGGTCCGTATGTGACATGGCGAGCAGGGCGATTATGTTGCATCTCAAGCTGTTTCTAAGATCCATTACTTTGAAAACCTCTGTCGTCTGAAAGAAGAATGCATTAGAATTTGATGTGTCCTCCTCCAACTTGGTCTTGCAGTGTACTTACATACAGTAGTTGTTTTGTTGACACAAAGGTGCATCGGCGAAATTCTTTGCCAAGGCGTTGCAGTGCTCTTTGAATCCTTTGGCTCTGATTGAGGTGTGCATATGTGCGTTGCTGGGAGGTCAAAACAGCTTGAGATGCTGAATTCTGTTTGTGTTAATTTGAACCCTGAAATTGGAGGGCGTTTATTTTTTTACAGAAGACAGCAACACTTGTTCCCTTTTCGCGAAAAGGAGTAACAGAAATGTTTTCAGCTGACAACTCCCGTCGAAACACGGTGAGTATTCTGTTGCTCTAGCTGGTATTCTAGTGTTAATCACCCGTCAGAAGAGCAGGAGATTTTTTTTCACGTGACACTAGTGTTACTCCTTTTTAACAGTACATAAGATCGTTTCTATGGCATTCTGCACATAGAAGAGTTCAACTAGAGAGACAAGGTGTCCGGTTGAGCTCCTCTTGCAGTGTCTCTCACCTGGCAGAAGCCCCAATTTTTGAAACGGATATCACCAGGCATATGGTAGTGGGTAGGACAGCGGGTCCTGAAGGAATTTTAGTACTAGAAGAAATTCCTACTTCAGCTGTGCTATCAGTTGATTGGAAGGCAGCCCGTGTCCAGTATCAGTTTGTCAAAACCTCAGTTTTAGAAAAACTGCAGTGTTTCAAACCTTGGTATTTCAGTATCTAAAAATTGCATGGATAATAACCATGAAGATATCGAGCTGAACTAAACTCAGCTACACTCAAGGAGCCACACGATCTGACCAGCTTGTTCTAACGGCTGCTTTATGCATGTTCATGCAATAAAATTAAATAGGAAAAAGGAAAGAATGTACAGGCAAAAAGGGAATAGGAAAAAAAGAATGAAAACAACATGCATAAGTAAGTAACAAAAATGGAAAACAAAGAGAAAGAAGAATAGAGAAAAGCCACACCGATCTAAGTGTAACGGACCAGACAATACGTCGAATATTACTTTAATTTTATAAACATATTACAATTTGAGAATATTCTTAGAATTTGTGAGCATTTTTTGATTTTATGAAAAAAAATCAAATTTGTTAATATTTTTCTCAAATTCGCGAACATCTTTCGAATTCCTGAATAGTTTTTCAACTAAGTAAACATATTTAAATATACAGATATTTTTCAATTGCATGAACATTTTTTTGGATTCACAGACAATGTTTTAAAAAGTAGTGAACATTTTCCAAATACGCAAATTTTTATTTCCAATATTTTTCAAATATGTAAATAAAAATGTATTCACAATCATTTATTGAAATCACAAGCATTTTTCACTTTATGAACATTTTTTTCAATTTCACAAACAATTTCTGAATTCAAGGTTTTTTTTTAAATCCACAACTTTTTTTTTGAAACCCATGAATCTTTCTCAATTATTGAACATCTTTTAAGTTTCATTAAAAAGGAAAAATGGAACAGTATAAAAAGGAAGAAAACAGGCAATGCCAGCTCCTACACTGTGTCGGCCTAGTTATAAAAAAAATGTTGAAATTTCCAAAAAAAAATCCGTTTCTAAGAAAAAGTCATGTTCTGTAGGTATGGAACTAAAGAGCTCCAGTTCGCCAAGACATGCTATTACCACTTCACCAGACGACCATCTCCAATTATTAGGCTGTGCGAACAAATTAAGAACCAAAACCATTGCAGATCCGAGTATTTTCGAGATTTCAAACCCAAAACATTTGTTTCCAAAAAGGAAATGTTTATGAAACTCGAACACTTTTTAAATTTGTGAACAAGATTTAAAAAAAACTCAAGCATTTTCAAAAAGGGAACATTTTTTGAAGTTACTGATTTTCTTTTAAACTCTGGGATAAAAAGAATACGTGAACATTTTTTCAAAACTGGAACATTTTTTGAAATTTTTATTTTTTGGAAAACAAGAACATTTAATGAAACTCTGGAACAAAATTTGCAAACACAAACTTTTTTTCATAACAGAATATATTTTTCGAAATTCCAAAACTAAATTTGGAAAGCGAACATTTTTTGAAAACCAGATTTTTTTAAAACTTCAGAACAAAATTTCGAAACATGAACATTTTTTTGGAAAATGCACATAAAATTTAAAATGGAACATTTTTTTAAACTCCAGAACACAATTTCAGACATGAACTAATTTTGAAATTTGTGAACTATTTTTTGAAACAAGAACAATTTTTAAATCTTCCGAACAAAATTTGGAAACATGAAAATTCTTCGAAATTAGCTAACAAGTTTTGAAACGCAATTATTAATTGAAATCCCCAAAAATTTCTGAAGACGTTTTGAAAATTTTGAACAGAAACATAAAGAAAAGAAACTGAAAAAAAGAAAAGAAAACAGAAACAGAAAGTAAAAGATTAGTAAAAAAACATAAGAAAGCGAAAAACCTGCGAAAAATCGGTTCAGGAAGATTCTAGAATCTTCACAAAACCAGAAAAACCAGGTTGGAACCTTCTAGATTGTTCCCAAAACCGGATGCATGTACTCGTTAGCTTCTCTGATGGGCTGGC
>NC_041391.1:48353220-48380084 GCF_002162155.2 Triticum dicoccoides
GCGCGCGACACTTGTCGCACGCACGGCTTCTCCCGTGATTTCTGGTTTTCGGTTTTCCTTTGTGGTTTTTCCTTTTTCACTTTAGTCCTTGTACTCTTAATGTTTTGTAATACCTTTTGATCTGTTTTGAGATCTGTTTCTATCTGGTGTGGGCGAACCGTCGTCGCGCACTGTTCTTTCTTTGTCGTCATCTCCGCCCGTCGCGGCCGCCGCTTTTGTCGCGTGGTTACCGCGGTCCTCGTCCCGGCCGCCACGCTTGTTGCCTGCTCTTACGGCGGTCTTTCTTTAGCGTCGACCGCGCCCTCGTTCGCAATATCGTCGTTCCCTACCGGTTGCATTCGTGGGTTCCCTGTTTCCCTTTTTCGTTTCTCTTTTTGTTCCCATTATATTTCCGGGATATGGAGATTTATGGTTTAGTTACGGATGGGGACTACCAACACTATCATATGTCAAGTTTCAACTGGGTTTTGTTGGATTAATTCTTGATAACCATTGCAGTTATGGCTTGTCCTTTTTGCCGTATGCCTGGTGGTCCGTGTTCTTCTGTTAATTCTTCTGTAGCTGGGTTCAGTGTGGTCCTGGATCGGCGTTGTTAGAGGCGTGTTGTAAGAATATCATTTTATAATTGTTCAATTTTTGGCACACACACTTATTTGTTTTGGTGCTGCCCATGCTATTTAGATTTTGATTATGATCCTTGTTTTGATTTGTTGTGCAATGTGTAGTATGTTCCGTGCAGTGTTAGAGCTCATCTTGCTCGTTACATCGAGGAGTGTAGGGCTTTAGCCATAAGGAGGGGTGACGAAGATACTGATCTTGCTTTTCAGTGCAATGAGGGTTATTTGTATGGTGTTCTGTTTAGTTATGGTCGGGCGAGGAGCAAATTCCATGGTCCTTCCTGGGAAAAATTGGTCAGTGATTATGGTGTTCTTCCTTGTGATATAATGACCATTAGGCTTGAACATTATGGAACATTAATTGGTATTGATTTTTATCGTGTTGGTCGTGGAGATGCGTTGTCTCCTTTACGTCTGTTGGTAAGTTTTTTTAAGGAAGTTCTTAGCTTGTTTTATTGTATATGATGATTTTTTTTATGTTCTCTTGAGCCTGTGTAATTATATTTTGTAGTTTTTGATGGTTTGAGCGACTCCGAGATGGAACTTGTTGGGAGTTGTTATCACACCCGTGATGTTTTTCTTAATTATCAGCAGATGTATTTCATGAAGTGTCAACTCTTTGATGATGATTACATACCCTGATGTCCTTTTGTGCACATGATTGATTCCATGTTGTAAGATTATTCTCCAGATAGCATAAACCTCCGCCACAGCTGTCACTTGAGGAGGAAGGGGGAAAGAGAAGCATTGTCATTTTTCTTAATGGCGAAGAAATATTTAATGTTTGTACTAAATATTTATACTTATTTAAACTAATGGTACCAACTGTATTATTAATGACTATAATTTTGGTACTCTTTAACTACAATAGTTAGGAACATAACTTGTTGCTAAATATTATTCCCTCCGAAGCATGTTACTTTTTTTAGATTTGTCTACTACTTCCTCTGATCCATGTTAGTTAATCTAAGACAAGTAACATGGATCAGAGGGAGTAGTAACAGTGTTATTTTCTTATACATTTTAATGTAACTGCTGGAAATTATACTTTACTAAATTTTAAAGTGTATGATATAACAAAAGTTTTATTTAAATTTAATCTTGAAAATTACATAAACTGTATAGTGTGTATTTATTTCCATTGATTTGCATGTGTTCATATAGATTTTAGTATCGTCAAATATCATGGTAGAGATTTCCAAAGCGCATACTCTCACAAGTATATTAATAGTAATTTGTAGTGTATTGTTATGTAAGCATATTTTTAGAAATTTCTAGAGCATGACAAATTTGTTTTTCAAGTTAAGTTCAATAATTAGTTGGCAATATGCGCATGATATGTACTTGCATTTAAAATAGGAACGTATAGTAATCATTGAAGAACATAAAAATGTTGTTAATTCTACTTCTGTGTACACACAATATTATCATTTGATATGCTCGTCCACTATACACTTTGTTTGATTTGTATACAGGAGTTACTGTTAGTTCCTGCTGTTGCGTTACGACCACCTGATCATCGATAACTTAGTGACCCGCCAATGAGAAGCTCGCCCTCAAACGACTCCCAGCACGCACCATCACCAAGCGGCTATGGTAAACGACAAAGCGTACGTGTCTTAGATATATCTAATGGCCATCTC
Organism: Triticum dicoccoides; assembly: GCF_002162155.2. Taxonomy (NCBI): domain Eukaryota; kingdom Viridiplantae; phylum Streptophyta; class Magnoliopsida; order Poales; family Poaceae; genus Triticum; species Triticum dicoccoides. Next base: position 48,355,481 of record NC_041391.1, read on the forward strand.
ACGCCTACCACTCTACTTGACTGTCGCTCGATGGCTACAATGGATACTACACTATTTACTTAAAATTAAACTTGTTGTCGTGGTATTTGCACGGTAGATGGCATGCGATGGCTTATTTTGTGTGGTTAGGGACAGATGAGCGCCGATGGTGTCCGGATTCGGGATTAGGAAGAAGCACTGATGGACACAGCAATGTACCCAGGTTCAGGGTCCTCATGTGGAGGTAATACCCCTACTCCTGCAGGGTTCTCAATGATGAACACATGGTGTGCAAGGTTGCTCTTGAAGCTGCATCAAAGGAAGAAGATTGTTCTAGGCTCTGCTCTCTCCCTTAAGTGTGTGTGATGAATGATGGGCCGAGGGAGAGAGTCCCGGGAAAGAACCTCCCGTCTCGCCTCTTCCCGGCTCCCGGTGCACCTTATAAAGGTGGTGCCCGGGGAGTTATTTACCCAAAAACATCACATTTGGTGCTAGGATAACAACTTAGTACCAAATTTGAGGCAGGGCATAAAAAACCACCGAAATTGCGCCTAATTTGTAAAACGGAGCACTGATGCTCAGATTTGGTCAAGAAAACAACGAAACTGACAAGTTGAGCCCACCTGTCGGGCTGACGTGTCGTGCTTGTGTGGACAATATGCTGAGTTGGATGAAGGTCCCACCTGTCAGTGACTCAAGTGATTTTTTTGCATTTTTCTTTTTTACTTCTTCCTTTTTCTCATAGGCATTTCAGCAAACAGGTCATGGGCGACGCGCGGAATTTTGCCTGCTCACCGCCGGGTTGCCGTGCTCTCGAGGTAGACCAGGCTAGTCCCTCTGTCCATGAATAAGTGTACTTCTAACTTTTTTCCTAGGTCAAAATTTTAAAACTTTGACCAACTTTATAGGGAAAAGTACTAGCATTTATGACACTAACTTAATATCACTAGATCTATTTTGAAATGTACTTTCATAATATATCAATTTGATGTCATATATGTTATCACTTTTTTGTATATAGTTGATCAAAATTTCAAAACTTTGACTTAAGACAAAAGCTAGAAGTACACTTATTCGTGGACGGAGGGAGTAGGTGCTAGTCTTTGACCGCAACCACGAGAGGCCAGCCCGTGTCGTCAGCACAGGCGAGGTCGCGCCGGCGGTGCACCATGGACCCGACAGACGCCGCACAGGCGAGGCCGTGCCGGAGGCGCACCATGGTGCCGGCAGATGCAACCGAAGCAGGGAGTACCTCAGGCGGAGCCATGGTGTTCTCTTGCGGTTGTGGAGGCCACGGTGGTCTCGGGCTGCTTGTGCTCGGCAGGGGCCGCCCTTTTCAAGCTCCTGCTCGGCCGGAGCAAGCGGAGCATGGAGCTCGCGACGAGCCGTGTCGAGAACGAGGGGATTCGAGTGGACGCCACGGGAAGCTCGGTCATGACCTCGGGAAGGCGAGGGAGCCGTCGAGAATGAATGGGGCAAGACAATGAAGGAGATCGGGGGATGGCGGAGTGCTGCCGGAGCCGAGGAAGACAATGGCCATGCCATCGATTATGGGCACCCCGCTTCAATTAATTAACCTGGAACGTGCCTCCGTCGTTCGGCCGGAGGAGGCGCGGCGCGGCGCTGCCCCTCCCCTCCCGCAGCTGCACACAACCACGAGAGCCGCCATCTCCTCCCTTTCGGCTGGTAGGTCGAACTCTGCCACGGCTTTGCCATCCTCCATCTTCGTCAGGGTTGGCTGGCGGGAAGAACACGCTCGCTGCGGGCAGCGTGCCATCCGTGCGCTTCTGGAGCATCTCCTTGAGCCGGGCGATGGCGCTTGTGGTGGGTGAGTCACGCGCCAGGACAGAGAGAGGGGAAGAGATGGGAGGAGGAAGAAGTAGGAGGGGGCTGACAGCGGGACCCGCGTCCACCTTAGCAATTTGTACATGTAGACATGACACGTCGGCCTGACAGGTGGGCTCAATTCGTCAGTTTTACTGTTTTCGTGAGCTTATCTGACAATCAGTGCTCTCCGTTAGTCATTAGGCGCAATTTCGATGGCTTTTTGTGCCCTGCCTCAAATCTGGTTCTAAGTTGTTACCCTAGCCCAAATGTGGTGGATTTGGATAAATAACTCTGCCGGGGGTAAAGGGTGGATCTATTTTATCTACTAGCAAAAAGGCCCGTGTGTTGCAACGGGAAAAAATACCACACGCTCTTAATTTACAAAAAATGTTCTGTAATCTGTGAATTTGTAGCTATGGCCCAAATAAAGATGGTCTTAGCCTATAAAAGCACAGTTCAAGATTCCACAGGTATTCTATTTCAACACGGCTTGCATATAGATTTAGTTCGTACAAAGAAATGGGTAAATGATCATGCATTTATTCATGTTATGTGTGAAATGGGGTATTGTTACGGGCCGGTAAAGGAAAACGACAACAGACGATGACACATTAGCACACTACGGAGATGTGTGCATCGAGGGCGGTTTTCAGTTTAAGCATCACCAACTTAGGGTAACTCTTGAACACTTTTCTTCACATGCATATTTCTTAAATACACATGAAGAGTTGTTAAAAAGATACATGATTTTTTAAGCATAAAGAGAGATTTTTTTTGTCTGAAAAGGAACATTTTTGTATGGTCTCTTGTGGACGCAGGTACTTGCGTCCATATTTCATCACTATTTCTTGCCATACATGACATATGTATTGGTGCCTTCATCATTATTTATATGTTGTCAAACATGTTTTTTTTCGTGCATGCCTTTTTTAACTTTTTGCCATGCATGTCCTCTCTTTCTTCTTTCTTATATATAGGAGAATAGTGCAACATCTCATCTTTATCGGATCTCCTCTGCATTTTCTCTTTTATTTCTTTTATAGCGGGCATCCCATCTTTATTGGGTCCTTCTTTTATTTCTTTTCATGCATGTCCTTATTTATTGGGTGTCTCTAGCAAATTTATCTTCAATTCTGTGTCCAATCCTAATTTTCCTGATGTGTTCATCCCCAATCTGAATCACTATTGGTATGAAAGAAAACGCATAATGCATTATTGATTAGGATTGCATCATAGATAGTATTTTTTTAATTGTTAACAGGTAAAATAACATCATATTCAGATTCTATATATTTTTTAATAAAATTCATATATAACATGTTAAATTTGGAGTTACGGTTTAAAAGATATGAGTATTTTAAAAAACATTTAATATCTACTACGGGTTGAATGTCAGAAAAAGCAGGGGGGTTCCTATAAAATAGCATGACGGACTAAGAATATCTATTTCTTTTATTAGTAGGTATAGATGGTACTGATGGGGCCGCCAGTTGGCGGTCCACTGCTTCTGGCGTCAGCCGACAAGACGAGGTGGTAGAGGACGTGGCACAATGGGTTTTATAAGGCAAAACATCCTCTGGATTTTAAGGCCAGGCCAGACACCCCTTTTGCCAGGCATGAAGCTGTGGACGCCAAATGAACTTACTTGCTCGGTGATTTACGCACCATTAGGCCACCATGCAATGAGATGCGCCAAGTGGCCACAATACTTCGACACGACATCTTGGATGGTGTACCATCAATGGTTGAGGGACTTTGATTCACGGTTGCGAATGACCGCGTCGGACTAGGTTGCGAAATGCTTGTGTTCATGGAACCATGTGTGAACGTTGGTCCAAAATATTGTGCCCTTTTGCTCCATGTTAATCGAGACTAGTGGTCGACCATACTCGCACAAAAGCTCATCTTCCCACGTGTTGGAACTTTCTGGTCTACCCTTATTCTTTGGATTGCCGACAAAATTATCCAAATCATCGTCCTCATTGTCCTCCTCCTCCTCTACCTCCTCCTCCTTCACCTGTCCGGCATCCCAATCATGTTGTTGTGTGCCCATGACGGGTTGGATGTAGGATTGCGTGCCAGTCTCGGCGTAGCCCTGCTGCGTGTGGGTGTAGTTCTCGGACTGGGTGGGATCCGAGTCTACCACTTGCCCCTCCTCATAACCACCACCTCCTCCGCCTCCACCATGGATGATGTCGAACATCTCCCTCTCCCGGTTGTCGTACGCCTTCTCCCTTGCTATAGGCATAATAGCGAACAACGTGCGGGTGCCCATGTGCTCTCCGCCCACCGTTCGTGCCTGGATGAGCTGTGGCAGGGCAGTCTTCGAGAAGAGCAGTGACGCCACGTTTATATCCACGATGTAAGGAACTTCCTGCCGGTGGTTGCCGTGGACTGCTTACCAGCCCACCGCTAGTATGCCGCTTCTTGAGCTTTTCCTCCTTTGCGGCCTTTGCTTTGATGCAGCAATTTTGCCGCGTCGCTGAGTTGATCTTCCGAGCGAGGGTCATGCTGAGATCCTCTTGCGCCTCCACCATCCAACTCCATCATGCTCTCGACTAGTTCCATGCGTCAACGGTAAGAGGGAGGAAGAGAGTGGGAGAAAACGGATGGAATTGGGTAGAGAGTGGCGGCATGGAGGAAGAGAGTGAGGATTTTACCATGGCAATAGGACAGGCGGCTACAGAAGCACGGGCTCAGCCTTCCTTTTGGGTGGGCCATGGGTGTAAGAGTTCGACGTGTCTTGTGTCCGGACTCTTGCAAAACACCCCCTCCCACAACCACCACCACCACGTTTGATTCCGGTTTGCGGGAAAAACGTGATTTGGATCGCTCGATGGACCGATATAGGCCCACGTTGGATGGCTTCTGGGGTTTGGTCCGCGCGTTCCAGATGTATGCGGGCGGTTTGAGGGTCTGTGTTGGAGATGCCCTAAGAAATGAACGGTTCCTTGCATGATACATTTGCACAAGATTATATAGGAATAGTTTTATCCACTCCAATCTCTTGGATAAAATCCTTTTCCCATCTTATTTTTAGCTCAAAATCTCTTTTTTGCTGTGAGTGCATAACTAGCATCCTTTTTTGTGTGCACAATCTAACATCCTTTCAACCCTTTTAGATCATATAATTGCATGAAATTTTTGCATTTTTTCTATGCTTTTGTTTTTGGATTTCTATGTTCAAAATAAGTCCCAGGAAAATATTCATATCCATACCATTCGAGTCATATGATTACATAACCAAACATGGTCCGGGTTCGCTCCCAAAGGGTACCCGAGTGAAACTCTAGCCCGGTCACCCCCGTCTTACCCCTTTCCACCCAATTCAGGCTTAATATATCCAAGATGTATCTATTAAATTCTAGCCTGACCACCCCTATCTTACTCCTTCCCACCCAAATCATGCCTTAAATGTCGCAAAGGCCGGTCTCGCCGCCTCGGTGACTCTATCTGATCGGACGGTGATGGTGCATAATGAACTTTAGAGGGACTTTAGTCTCAGTTCTCGAACCGAGACAAAATGGTCGGGTCTAATGCCCAAAACCTTTAGTCCCGGTTGGCTTACGAACCAGGACTAAAGGAGCTCCGCGTGGCCACTTTGGGGCGCCCAGGAAGGAGGACCTTTAGTCCCGCTTGGTAACACCGACCGGGACTAAAAGACACCCACACGTACGTCAGCAGCTCGCAGGCGCTGGTTTTTTTTTGAAAGGAGGGGGTTTAATTAGGGGTTTTGGAGGGTTTAGGGGTTTCATATTGTGTTAGCTAGCTACTACATATAGAGAGAAGTGACCTCTCTTTCTCCGTGCTTGGTCGACGGTAGCTACTACATATAGAGAGAAGTCTACGCTAGCTAGTAAGCAAATGAAGGAACCATTAATTACACAACATCTTCTTGAACATATATAGAAAGAAGTGACCTCTCTTTCTCCGTGCCTCGTCGAACAACAAGTTTTCGTATATCATCCGACGGTACTACATATATACAATATAACATCTCTTACAATCGCTAACATCATCTACCTATGATACATTTGCAATTCCATATGGTATTCTCCCTTGTCATGCATGACGTGGTCAAGAAAGAATCCTGTCAATTCCTTTTGAATTGCTCGTATGCGATCATGTGGTAGGAGTTCTTCCCACATCTGCTGCATCTAATTTAAAGAAGGGGGTCAATACATATATATGAATGAAACTCAACACAATTGATGGTAATAAATAGAATTGTGAATATTGTTTACGTACTTGAAGTTGTTGGTTAGAGGAGCCCCGCTCAGAGGTTGAGTGGCGCATGAACTCGCAAACGTAGTATCCACATAAATTATTCCCGCCTTCCTACTGCAAGCACTTTACGGGAATATATTTCAATCAAACTCAAGCATGATAATGGTATTGATGAATCTAGAATCGATGAGAGATGCGCGGAAGTAGATAGTACTACTTACTTTGGGGTATGTAAATAGCAGCTCCTTCTGCAGACCCGGAACCATTGCGGTGAACATTTTCCAAACCCTGCCCGACAAAGAAAATGATTACTTGATATCAGGAAATGAACAAAAGTTGCCGACATGGTGCGATAATGATTGAACTTACTTCTAGAGCATTTCACTCATGTTCGCATAAACCGTAGGATCTTTACGTCTCGAGTCTAAGACAGTTACTACTCCCCCGTCAAGCTTAATGGATAGCAGAATAAAGTGAAACCTGCGCAAGCATAACTCATCAATTACAGTACTTAACCTCAAGTAAGCAAAACCGAATATGCACAAGACAGTAACACTCACTTGAAGTTCTAAGGAAAGAGTATTTCCTTTTCGTTTTGATGTTGAAGGAACGCTTTTAGCAAGTTATCATCTGTATCTTTGGCTCTGTTTGCTACCGTCCATTCATTTACGGTATTTGAGCTAATGAACCCAATGTCATAGATTTGTCCTCTCTTGCATTCGACGATCTTCAATCTGCACAATATAGTGAGGATAATTATATATACGTGCAATGAATAAGCTGAGCTAGAGACTTAATTACATAAGTAATTCTTACAGACAATAGCAAGCCATGAGTTGTTTGTTGAAGGCGTCTTGATTGAATAACTAAAATAATTCCACAAATTCAACAGGCATCACCTCAACTCTAATGAAGTCGTGCTCATCTTTAATTCCCAGCAATATACTGTCGGTGCCATCCTTGCTGCAGGTTTCCAAGTACCAGTTATGCAATGTTCGCATCATTGTTGGTAGATGCGGGAGCTGGTCAGGTTCGATGAGAGGCTTCCCTTGCTCGTATATAAAGATCTCTACTAGCTCAGCTGTTTCAAACTGTACATCATCGCCCACGTAATCACCAAGAGTGGTACCGGGCAGTAGCCCCATATTAGCGATATCGCTAGACACCTTGGGCGTGGGGCACGATTTCTTCTCCTGTTCGCCGAGCTAGGGAATTGTTTTCCCACTTCTTCGTCTTGCAGCACTAGAAGTACTTAAGTACTTCCCGACCGCTGCGCTTCATCATATGTCTTTTCAATACAGCGGTCATAATTGGATTGCGGCAGAGGCGGTGGTGGTTGCTTAAGGGCATCCAGAGTGTGCTTCGCTTTCATCGGATCTATTGTTTCCTTCGGAGGTGGACATTTCCGTTCAAAATGGGCATGCACATCAGTTTCCATGATGTCTGCATTTTCCTCGTTGGTCCTCTCATATGTTAACTTTGGAGGAGCCTTGAAGTTTGGACCAAATTTGAATTTTTTCCCACCTCTTGTACTGCTAGCCCCTAGAGTGGCGGCGTTTCTCTTTCGTCGTTGCTGAGACGGCAGAGTCCGCTGATGCACCGTAGGAGGCGGAGTGTGCTGACACGTCAGAGACAGCTGAGGCGGAAGAGGACTCTACTGAGGGGCCTCATCCGACTGAGTCTTTTGAGGCGTCCAGTTTGGAAGCTTGATGTACTCCTTTCTCCATAGACAGGTACTCCTTAAAGCATTTTCTAGAAGAATATCCCCTTCACCTGTAGGGTAGTCAAGCTCCGGCCCCTCAAATCCCTCCATTATTTCATCCGTCGTCACAATAGCAAAGCCATGTGGAATCAGACGGCAATGGAAAGTTCCCTCAACTCGAGGAGGTACAACAGAGCCGACCGCCGCCTTCAAGGTTTGGTTCTGGCATTTTGCCATTAGCACACAATGTTCAGCCTCCGTGATACTATCCAAGGGGTAGCGAGGAGCCGTGAAATCAGATTGAACAAGCTTCGTGGAAGCCACGCTGCTTCTCCACTGAGATGGTGGGGTAGCCTCTGGGGCAGCATTGAAAGAAGGATCTTCATGCCACTGAGATGGTTGGCCGGTAGCTCGCTGGCTCTCAAGTTCCTCTAGTTTCTCTAATCTTGCACTGAGCTTCTGCATTTGGGTTGCTCCATCTTTATTTTTTCTCTCTTGGCTTCTACAACCACCGATGTCGGGAAACCCATGCACCCACGGAACGGAGCCTGATGTGCCTCGTGTTCGTCGAGGGTGTTCAGGATTCCCGAGGTCCTCTGTCAGGTCGTCCTTCTCTCTGTCGGGAATGAACATCCATTCATGCGCAACCTTGATTGCTTTCTCAAGCTTCTTGATGGGTATTGCAAGTTGATCGTTCGTCCAAACACACTTCCCTGATTATGGGTCCAAAGTTCGCCCAACCCCGAAGAACCAAGTCCTTGCCCGATCTGGCGAGTGCTATGTTGCTGGCTGGACCCCTTTAGCAAGCAGGTCTTGCTTACCTTTATCCCATAATGGCCGGGCTTTGCTGCAGCCACCTGACCCGGTGGTATGGTGATACTTCTTCTTTGCGGCATTTTGCTTGTTTGTCAGTGACCTTTGCTTACCCTTGTCCGATTTCTTATAGGCCACAAATGCAAGCCAGTTATCTCTTATCTTCTCATAATGACCGATGAACTCTTGAGTCTCGTCTTCCTCGACAAACTTTGTGTTCAAATGTTTCTTATAGTTCTTGAATAGTTTTGCCATCTTCTTAAGAGCAGACACTTTGACCTTTTGCTCTGTAACTGGGTTATTCGGATCCTCCTCTGGTGGTAGGCTGAAATTTGTCATCAGAGAGGTCTAAAGATCATCTTGTAGTCTATCCTGGACATAAAAAACTTCAGGGTCCTTCTTCTTATTCCATTGTTGGATGTTGATTGGGACGTTGTCCCTAAGAACAACTTTGCACTGATGTACAAATGCATCCTTGGTCCGCTTGGGAGCAATCGGTTGGCCATCTTTCGTGACTTCTATGATCGTGAACCTTTCATCCTGGTGCAACCTTTTCTTCAGGCCTCGTCTCCTTTCGGAAGTTTGTCTTGATCCGGAGGGCTAAAAGAAGAAAGAAGCGTTAATATATGTACATACAAAACAATTAATGCATCAAGTCGGCACAGGTAAATTAATATATGTATATACCTCATCAGACTTTGCAACAGTTAAGGCTCCCTCCTCTGTTCGGTCACCGAAGCCGTGATCATGATCTCATTCCTCCGCCATTCAGTAACTGGAGCCGTCACACTAGTAGAAAAGGGGGAAAAGGTACAGGCCGGGTCAGCCCATTAGTCCCGGTTTAGTCCAGAACTGGGACCCATGGTGGCATTGGACCCGGTTCGTGAGCCCCGGGGGCTGGCCGGGCCACGTGGGCCATTGGTCCCGGTTCGTATGGACCTTTTGGTCCCGGTTGGTGGGACAAACCGGGACCAATGGGCCTCGCTCCTGGCCCACCACCATTGGTCCCGGTTGGTGGCTTGAACCGGGATCAAAGGCTGCCCTTTAGTCCCGGTTCATGCCACCAACCGGGACCAATGAGGTGCCGATATATACCCCCTCGCGTAAGAGCAGAGCACACTACTCTGTTTTTTCTGGCCGCCGAGGGTGAGAGGGCTTGGTGGTGCTCTAGCTCACCTCTTATGCACACAAGGTGTTCGATGGAATGCCCGAGCCACACTACTTAAGCTTTCTCCTCTCCAAGCTCGACCTCCAAGCTCCATTTTCCTTAATATTTGTCTATGTTTAGCGGTCCGTCATGCCCCGTCCCCGTCTTCACCGCCGTCGATCACCCGCGCCGATCTCATCGCCGGCACCACCGTGGTGAGCCTCTTCTTCTTATCTTCTTTCTGAAAGGAAAAATATTCTTACTTGTATGATTAGATAGATACTTGTATTATTTTCTTACTTTTATTATTACATCTTACATAGTGCGATGGTTTTGGTATCCGCCCCCGTCGGCCCTCGTCCTGTCTATGATTCGGATGTGGTATATATTATCTTTTCATAACTATTGGTTCATTTATTATTTATGAAAATTATGCCGACCAACGTGACATGGATTTTATTTATCTAGGAGGTTGTTGAACCGGAAATTCCAACCGACCCTATTGTCGAGAGGTTAAATTTAGTTGAAGAAGAAAACAATTTCTTGAAGAAAAAAAAAAGAAAAATTGAGGAGGAGAAGATGATATTGGAGTTGCATGTTGCGGATGTCGTCGATGATCACAAGATCAAGATGGATGCAATGCGCTTGAAGATTAGAAAGATTAGAAAATATGCCATTCATACCGAGGCTTGGTATCATTGTGCCGTTGGATCAGTTGTTACCTTGGTTGCGATTATGATCGCATTTGTTTACGCATTGAAATGTTTTACATAGTTTTGATGTATGGTTTAATTAATTTAGATGCTCTGCAGAGCTTTATGTTGTTAGATGAGAACTATGTATGTACTATGGTTTTAATGTGATGATGAACTTCTATTAATTTGGTCACTTAATTATCTATTCATGATGTTCTATAATGATTTTTGACACACTTAATTATATATAATGCACGCAGATGAACCGGCAATGGATGTACGGTGACAGACACACCTCCGAGTACATTAAGGGCGTGCATGATTTTCTCGAAGTGGCTGAGGCAAACAAGCAGAACGGTTTTATGTGTTGTCCATGCCCTATATGTGGGAATATGAAGTCTTACTCTGACCGGAAAATCCTTCACACCCACCTGCTTTACAAGGGTTTCATGCCACACTATAATGTTTGGACGAGGCACGGAGAAATAGGGGTTATGATGGAAGACGGCGAAGAAGAAGAGTACGATGACAACTATGTGCCCCCTGAATACGGTGATGCTACTGAACATCAAGAGGAACCAGACAATGTGCACGATGATGCTGCAACGGGCGAAGCTGCTGAAGATCAAGAGGAACCAGACGGTGTGCCCGATGATGATGATCTCCGCCGGGTCATTGTCGATGCAAGGACGCAATGCGAAAGTCAAAAGGAGAAGCTGAAGTTCGATTGCATGTTAGAGGATCACTAAAAAGGGTTGTACCCCAATTGCGAAGATGGCAACACAAAGCTCGGTACCGTACTGGAATTGCTGCAGTGGAAGGCAGAGAATGCTGTGCCTGACAAAGAATTTGAGAAGCTACTGAAAATATTGAAGAAGAAGCTTCCAAAGGATAACGAATTGCCTGACAGTACATACGCAACAAGGAAGGTCGTATGCCCTCTAGGATTGAAGGTGCAGAAGATACATGCATGCCCTAATGACTGCATCCTCTACCACGGTGCGTACAAGGATCTGAACGCATGCCCGGTATGCGGTGCATTACGGTATAAGATCACATGAGATGACCCTGATGATGTTGACGGCGAGCCCCCCAGGAAGAGGGTTGCTGTGAAGGTGATGTGGTATGCTCCTATAATACCACGGTTGAAACGTCTGTTCAGAAACGGAGAGCATGCCAAGTTTATGCGATGGCACAGTGAGGACCGTAAGAAAGACGGGAAGTTCAGAGCACCAGCTGACGGGTGCAGTGGAGAAAAATCGAGAGAAAGTACTGGGATGAGTTTGCAAGTGACCCAAGGAACGTATGGTTTGCTTTAAGAGCGGATGGCATTAATCCTTTCGGAGAGCAGAGCAGCAATCAAAGCACCTGGCCTGTGACTCTATGTATGAATAACCTTCCTCCGTGGATGTGCATGAAGAGGAACTTCATTATGATGCCAGTTCTCATCCAAGGCCCTAAGCAACCCGGCAACGACATTGATGTGTACCTAAGGCCATTAGTTGAAGAACTTTTATAGTTGTGGAATGGAAACGGTGTACGTACGTGGGATGAGCACAAACAGGAGGAATTTGACCTAAAGGCGTTGCTGTTCGTGACCATCAACGATTGGCCCGCTCTCAGTAACCTTTCAGGATAGACAAACAAGGGATACCACACATGCACACACTGTTTACTTGACACCGGTAGTATATACCTCGGAAGCTGCAGGAAGAATGTGTGCCTGGGTCATCGTTGATTTCTTCCGACCAACCATTAATGTTGAAAGAAAGGCAAGCATTTCAAAGGCGTGGTAGATCACCGGAAGAAGCCCCCATGCGTACCGATGATCACGTACTTGCTATGGTCAATGATTTACACGTAATCTTTGGAAAGGGTCCCGGCGCACTAGCTGTTCCGAATGACGCTGAGGGACACGCACCCATGTGGAAGAAGAAATCTATATTTTGGGACCTACCCTACTGGAAAGACCTAGAGGTCCGCTCTTCAATCGACGTGATGCACGTGACGAAGAACCTTTGCGTGAACCTGCTAGGCTTCTTGGGCGTGTATGGAAAGACAAAAGATACACCTGAGGCACGGGAGGACCTGCAACGTTTGCACGAAAAAGACGGCATGCCTCCGGAGCAGTATGAAGGTCCTGCCAGCTACGCTCTTACGAAAGAAGAGAAAGAAATCTTCTTTGAATGCCTGCTTAGTATGAAGGTCTTGACTGGCTTCTCGTCGAATATAAAGGGAATAATAAATATGCCAGAGAAAAAGTTCCAGAACCTAAAGTCTCATGACTGCCACGTGATTATGACGCAACCGCTTCCGGTTGCATTGAGGGGGCTTCTACCGGAAAACGTCCGATTAGCCATTGTGAAGCTATGTGCATTCCTCAATGCAATCTCTCAGAAGGCGATCGATCCCGAAATCGTACCAAGGCTAAGGAGTGATGTGGCCCAATGTCTTGTTAGTTTCGAGCTGGTGTTCCCACCATCCTTCTTCAATATCATGACGCACGTCCTAGTTCATCTAGTCGACGAGATTGTCATTCTGGGGCCCATATTTCTACACAATATGTTCCCCTTTGAGATGTTCATGTGAGTCCTAAAGAAATATGTCCGTAACCACGCTAGGCCAGAAGGAAGCATCTCCATGGGCCGTCAAATAGAGGATGTGATCGGGTTTTGTGTTGACTTCATTCCTGGCCTTAAAAAGATAGGTCTCCCTAAATCGCGGTATGAGGGGAGACTGACTGGAAAAGGCACGCTTGGAAGGGACTCAATAATATGCAGGGACGGATATTCTTGGTCTCAAGCATACTACACAGTTCTACAGAACTCTACGTTGGTGACCCCGTATGTCGATGAACACAAGAACAGTCTGCGCTCCAAACACCATGAGTAGTGCGGCGACTGGATTACATGTGAAGACATCAGGACTTTCAGCAGTTGGTTGGAAACACGTCTCATAGGTGACACCACTGTTTGTGATTCGCTGTACTTGTTGTCCAGGGGACCATCTTCGACTGTTACGATTTGGAAAGGATACGGGATAAATGGTAATACATTTTACACGATTGACCAAGATCAAAAGAGCACCAACCAAAACAGCGGTGTTCGCTTTGATGCAACAACCGAGAGGGGAAAGGACACATATTATGGTAACATAGTGGACATATGGGAACTTGACTATGGACATGATTTTAAGGTCCCTTTGTTTAAGTGCAAATGGGTCAATCTGTCAGGAGGCGGGGTACAGGTAGACCACAGTACGGAATGACAACAGTGGATCTGAAAAATCTTGGGTACACTGACGAACCGTTCGTCCTAGCCAATGATGTGGCACAGGTTATCTATGTGAAGGACATGTCTAGCAGACTGAGAAAAAGAAAAGATAAGGAAGTGAATACATCATACGATGAGCCAAAGCGCCACATAGTTCTTTCAGGAAAAAGGGACATCGTGGGAGTGGACGGCAAGACAGACATGTCTGAAGATTATGAAAAGTTTCATGAAATTCCTCCCTTCAAAGTCAAGTCTGACCCAAGCATCCTGATAAACGATGAAGATTATCCATGGTTACGGCGCAATAAGCAAATGACACAAGCGAAGAAAAAGTGAAGACTTTCTCCTGCAACTATTATGATGATACCATGCCAACTTTGTAACAGACGAGTATGACACCATTGTCCATTTTCTACATGCACATGCTATGTGGGTGAAATTATGATACCATGCCAACTTTCAACTTTTTCAGAGTTCATTTGAAATGCTTTAATGTCTTATAGTTCGGCCCTCATAATACCATTAATCCCGGCTCGCTCCTTGTCAACTATGTTCTCACCAAGAACACTCTCAAGAGGGAAGCCACGTGGGCCATTGGTCCCGGTTTGTCTGGACCTTTTGGTCCCGGTTCCACGCACGAACCGGCACCAATGCGCCTCGCCCCTGGCCCATGACCATTAGTCCCGGTTTGTGCCACAAACCGGGACTAAAGGGTTGGTCCTCGTTGCGCTCAGAGTTTAGTCCCACCTTGCCAACCGAAGGGCGCTCACACCGGTTTATAAGCCCGTCCCTCTCTGCCTTGTTGAGCTCCTCTCAAAGTGAAAATAGATGCCCCTATATAGGGAATTGGACCTAAATTCATAGTGAATTTCTCTAAAATTCATAGCAATTTATTATGAATTTAGGTTGAATTTTCTCTATGGGCACATCTATGTTCATTTTTTTAGTAAAGTTAATCACAAACTTGTGATTCACACAAATTTCAAAGAATTCAAATTTTAACTATTCAAATTTGAAAACTAATGGCACTAACAGAAAGTTTATAATTTTGCTGACCTAAAAGCAAAAAGAATTAAAAATAAAGCAAAAAACAAAAGAAAATAAATAATGCAGAAAACAAAACAAAAAAACTGGAAACAAAATAAAAATAGCAACAATAAGTATTTTGTTGTAAGTAGAAACAAAATAAAATAAATAAAGCAACAAAGAAAACAAAAAAAACAAGAAAAGTGTTTCAAATTTGAAAACTAATGACAATAATAGAAAGTTTATATTTTTCTAAAACTAAAAGCAAAAATAATTAAAAAATAAAGCAAAAAACAAAAGAAAATAAATAATGCAGAAAACAAAACAAAAAAAACTGAAAAAAATAAAAATAGCAACAATAACTAAAAAAACAAAAAAAGTGCCTCCTACTGGGCACCCACGGCCTGAATACGACTAGAAACCCTACCATGGGCTAGGATTCAGGCCCGCAGAATACCCAGCAGGCCCACAGGCAAAGCAGTGTCAGATTAGGCCCATGGGCCTGCACTTCAGAGGAGTTCGAGAGAGAGGAGGCAGCAGTGCTTATAAGCAGGTGGTCGACGCTCTCAACTAGCAAGGTGGGACTAAACTCCCACCACCACGCCGTTGTGCAAGGCCATTGGTCCCGGTTGGTGGCATGAACCGGGACCAATGCCACCCTTTGGTCCCGGTTCGTGGCACCAACCGGGACCAATGACCCCCTTTAGTCCCGGTTCGTGCCACCAACCGGGACCAAAGGCCGCCGCTTCCCGCCCTTTGGGCTGCTGAAAAGAGGCCTTTGGTCGGCACCAACCGGGACTAAAGGGGGCATTGGCCCCGGTTTGTGCCACGAACCGGGACCAATACTCTCAGTATATAAGAAAGCACTTGGCGTTTTTCAGATTCATATGCATCAGTTCCCCCACCCCGACGACGCCGCCAGGCTGCCCGAGCTCGCCCCGTCGCCGATGTCGCCACCCTCTGCTGCCTCGTCGACGCGCAGCCGCCCTGCCCCGAGCACACCGCCGGCGGCCCGCCCCGACCACGTCGCGCACACCTGCCCCGACCACGTCGTCGTTGCCCCAGCTGCTCCGCGCCGCCGTCGCCTCTGCCTCGCCCTGCCCCGACCATGCCGCCATCGCCTTTGCCCCTTCCCCGACCACGCCGCCGTCGCCTCTACCCTGACGCGCTACCGTGGCCCTACCCCGACCACGCCGCACCTCTCCCTTTGGTCAGGGCCGGCATCGCCCCCCTCTTCCCCCTATTTTTTTGCACATATATTGATGTTTTATTCCTGATTATATTTATATGTATGAGTATATGTATGTGTGTATATCTGTTTATATGTTCTTTTTTTAGATTTTTTGTTTTTTGCATTTTTATAAAAATGTATATATGTATGTATTTATGTTCTCTGTGTATATATATGTTCATGTATATATGCAAAAGATAAATTTTTAGAAAAAATAGTATTTTTTCTGTTCGTAGATTTTTTTTGTGATATTAATTATTTTAAATATGCTAGGGTGATGGTGGACGAAATAACGGAGGGATTTGAGGACCTCCCGCTTGACCACCCTACCGCTGAAGGGGAGACTCGGATGGGTTCTGCTCTGAAGACTCCATGCCTATGGCGGAAGGAGTTCATCAAGCTTCCGAACTGGACGCCTCCTCATCCTCCTCCGGCGAGTCAGGGCACTCCGCCTCCTCCACCGCCTCCTCCTCAAGTGAGTGACGATCAGGGCACTCGGCCTCCTTCTCCGGCACATGGCGGCACTCCACCTCCTTCTCCGACTGCACCGGCGCGCCCGAGCAGCCAGCAGCCTCCTCCTTCCCCGCCTCGCCAGCAAGGGCGGAAGAGATCCACCGCCGCCCCGGCTGCTCCGACGCGTCGTAGTCCTTCTCCTCCGCCTCGTAAGCAAGCACGAAAGAAGACAGATGCCACAGCCGCTCCGTCTGCTCCGGCGTCTAGCAGTACAGCCAGCAGAGGCGGGAGGCAATACAGATACGGTCCTTCTCTCAAGCCTCTAGAGAAGTTACCGTACGAGAGGACCGAGGAGGAAAATGCGAAGATCGTGCAGACCGAAGTGAATGGCTTCTTTAAAGGGTTGAAAGCAAAGAGACATCCACATCCAGAGGAAAAGGTAGATGCGGTGAAAGCAAAGTTCACTATCGATGCCCTGAGGAAACCACCAAAGTCTCCGCCGAAAAACAACTATGAGCGCATTACTGCAAAGACATATCTCGAAGCTAACCGGTCGGGAAGTACTGTCAGTGATAAAAGGTTAAAAGAACGAGCAGTTGGGAAAAAAATTGCCCAGCTCGGTGAACAAGCAAAGCAATCGTGCCCCCCCGCTCAATGTGTCTAGCGATATCGTCGCTAATGCTCCGGGGACGGTGCCCGGTTATAACAATCTTGGAAATTACCTGCCTGATGATGTACATTTTGATTTCTTGGAGGTGGACAAACACAGATACGAGTACGGGAAGCCTCTCGTCAAAGATGAAAAATCTCTAACAACGATGATGCGAAGATTCCATAATTGGTACATGAAAACCTGCAGAGAGTCTGGGGGGACGAATACTTTGTATCTGAGAATTAAAGAGGAGCACGGCCTCGTTGGAATTGATCTGTTGCCTATTCCATTAGAGGAGTTCTTTGAGTTCTTCAATCGAATGTCCCTTGATAAATTAACGGTCTTTTGCCACTGTCTGTAAGTACTATTTCTATCATTAAGTCTCTATATATAGCTCGGCTCTTTCATTGCATGTATTTATAATTAATTATCCTCACTATATTATGCAGATTGAAGATCGTCGAGTGCAAAAAACAAGAAATGTATGATATTGGATTCATTAACACAAATATCATAAATGAAATTCAGGTTAAAAAGCATGCCGAAGAGGCCGAGGCCAACTTGCTACAATCGTTGATCAAAAATCAAAACAAAGATTTAATACTCTTTCCTTACAACTTCAAGTGAGTGTTACTGTCGTGTGCATATTCGGTTTCCCTTATTACTCGAGCGAGGTTATAGTAATATAATTGATGAGTTATGCATACGTGTGCAGCTTCCACTATGTTGTTCTGGAGATTAAGCTTGAGCGGGGAGTAGTAACCGTCTTAGACTCGAGACGAAAAGATCCCGAAACCTATGAGGACATGACTAAATTGCTCAAGAAGTAAGTTCAATCGATCATTATCACACCATATCGGCAACTTTTTGTTCATTTCCTGATATCTCAAGTAATAATAATTATTTTCTTTGTCTTGCAGGGTTTGGAAATAGTTCACCACAGAAGCTCCGGGACTGCCGAAGGAGCTGCGGTATACATACCCAAAATTAAGTATTACTAGCTAGCTAGTTGCGCGCATCTCCCGTTGATTCTATAGCTATACTTTCATCAATGCCATTTATAATGCTTCATCATCAGTTTGATTGACCTCTATTTCTCGTAAAGTGCTTGTGGCGGGAAGAAGGGAATAATTTTTGTGGATACTATGTGTGCGAGTTCATCTACAACACGACTTTGAAAAATAAGTGGGGCTACTCTAAAAGACAATATGAAGTGCGTAACCAATAATATTCACAATTTCATTTTATTACACCATCATTTCTGTTGAGTTTCATTCATATATGTATTAACCCCCTTCTTCTAATTAGACGTGGCAGATGCAGAATGAACTCCTAGAACAAGATCGCATGAAAGCAATTCAAGAGGAATTGGCGGGATTCTTTCTTGACCACGTCATCAATAAAGCCGGAGAATACCATGTGGAAGTTGATTTCAAATGCTAGGGGATTGTAAGAGATCTTACATATTGTATATGTATGTAGCCAGTAGCGTCGGATAGATAATACGAAAACTTGTTGTTCGGCCAATCTCTCGGAGAAGGAGAGGTCGATCGATCACTTCTCTCGGTATGCATGACGAACTTCTGTACTTAATGGTTCCCTTCATTTTCTTAATAGCTAGCATGTCGAGGGCCTCTCTATGTACAGTACGTAGCGTCGACCAAGCACGGACATAAGAGAGGACACTTCTCTCTATTAATTAGCTAGCTAACACAATATATGAAACACCTAAATTAACCCCCCAAAACCCCAACCCCCCCCCTAAAAAAACAAAATCCCCAGCCACTGAAATGCTGACGCGTGGATGCCTTTTGGACCAGGTTGGTGCCACCAACCGGGACCAAAGGCCCTCCTGCCTGGGCTCGGCGCACCGGACACATGGAGGCCCATCTGTCCCGGTTCGTGTTAGAACCGGGACTAAAGGTCTAGGGCATTAGTAACGACCCTTTAGTCCCGGTTCAAGAACCGGGACAAAAGGCCCTCACCAACTAGGACTAATAGGGGTTTTTCTACTAGTGTCATGATCTCCTTCCTCCTCCATTGTTGGATCGCCGAGCCATCATCCTCTCCTTCCTAACCATCGGTGTCATTGAGAACGACTAGGGATCACCTCTGTCACAGATTATATCCCCCAACAACTCTTCTTGTTCTAAGTCTTTGTCCATAGTTTCTGCAAATATTACAACATGGCAATATACAAACATCAGAGATGGATTAGTGGCAAACATGGACTTAATATCACAACAAGGAATCATATGCATATGAGCAATGAATTAGTGGCAAACATCATGCAAAGTTGACAAGTTTTATAATAGTCAGTTTCAGACGATTGTCGAGGACTGACTCCCCCCTCATGTCTGATGAGTCGTCCTATCTTTCGAGAGAGGATAATTTGCAGACCGCCTCTCCCGTGGTCGTCGAGGATACTTGCGCCCCCCTCCTCATGTCCAAGTTATCGGGGATATGTTTAATTCCCGAGAGAGCTAGGGGTGTTCTTACGCGACACTACACGATATAGGTGAAGGGGGATAACATCCGGGAATGTTTTCCCGAAGTCTGCATTAATTTCAGACAGATGAACCGAAGGGGGACGGTTCCAGGTTCGCTATTCTAGCTGCTTGTGACAGATGAATGGAGGGCATATTCAGATTCATCATATTTTTTGATCGATTTTCATATATAAATTATTTTCATCAGAGTTATGGTGAATTTTCTACAAATTTTCTATATACATACGTCCATCGACATCCGTCCATACATACATATAGATCTACATTATATATGAACAAAAAAATTCATCATATCAATATTTACATATACATACACATACATACATACACATGATTAATAAACACTAAGCATCTACATATACATTATATATGAACAAAAAAATTCATCATATCAATATTTACATATACACATACATACAAACACATGATTAATAAACACTAAGCATCTACACATACATTATATATGTACAAAAAAAATCATCATATCAATATTTACATATATATACACATACATACACATGATTAATAAACACTAAGCATCTACATATACATTATATAGGAACAAAAAAATTCATCATATAAAAAATGCACAGCGGGTCGGGGCGGCGGCGGCTCACAGCGGGGAGGCGAGGGCTCGGGGAGGAGGGAGACGACGGTGACGGCGACCGCGTCTACAGGGCAGGGGCGCAACGACGGCGACCAAGGGGGCGGGCCGGGGCAGGGGCACGGGCTCGGGGCGGGGTAAGGGCTCGGGGGAGGCGACGGCTGTTGGGGAACATAGTATTTCAAAAAAAATTCCTACGCACACACAAGATCATGGTCATGCATAGCAACAAGAGGGGAGAGTGTCGTCCACGTACACTCGTAGACTGTAAGCGGAAGTGTTATGATAACACGGTTGATGTAGTCGTACGTCTTCATGATCGACCGATCCTAGTACCAAATGTACGACACCTCCACAATCTGCACACGTTCAGCTCGGTGACGTCCCACGAACTCACGATCCAGTAGAACTTCGAGGGAGAGTTCCGTCAGCACGACGGCGTGATGACGGTGTTGATGAAGCTACCGACGCATGGCTTCGCCTAAGCACTGCTACGATATGACCGAGGTGGATTACGGTGGAGGGGGGCACCGCACACGGCTAAAGATCAATGATCAACTTGTGTGTCTATGGGGTGCCCCCATCCCCCATATATAAAGGAGTGGAGGAGGGGGAGGGCCGACCCTCTACTATGGCGCGCCCTGGGGAGTCCTACTCCCACCGGGAGTTGGATTCCCCCCTTCCAAGTACTAGGAGTAGGAGAGAAGGAAGGGGGAGAGAGAAGAGAAGGAAGGAGGGGGCGCCGCCCCTCCCCCTAGTCCAATTCGGACTAGGCCTAGGGGGGCGCGCGGCCTGCCCTAGGTAGCCCCTCTATCTTTCATGTATGGCCCAATAAGGCCCAATACTTCTCCCGGCGAATTCCTGTAACTCTCTGGTACTCCAAAAAATACCCGAATCACTCGGAACCTTTCCGATGTCCGAATATAGCCTTCCAATATATCGATATTTACGGATTGACCATTTCGAGACTCCTCGTCATGTCACCGGTCTCATTTGGGACTCTGAACAAACTTCGGTCATCAAATTACATAACTCATAATAAAATCGTCACAGAACATTAAGCGTGCGGACCCTACGGGTTCGAGAACTATGTAGACATGACCGAGACTCATCTCCGGTCAATAACCAATAGCGGAACCTGGATGCTCATATTGGCTCCTACATATTCTACAAAGATCTTTATCGTTCAAACCGCATAACAACATACGTTGTTCCCTTTGTCGCCGGTATGTTACTTGCCCGAGATTCAATCGTCGGTATCTCCATACCTAGTTCAATCTTGTTATCGGCAAGTCTCTTTACTCGTTCCGTAATGCATCATCCCGCAACTAACACATTATTCACATTCCTTGCAAGGCTTATAGTGATGTGCATTACCGAGAGGGCCCGGAGATACTTCTCCGTCAATCGGAGTGACAAATCCTAATCTTGATCTATGCCAACTCAACAAGTACCATCAGAGACACCTATAGAGCACCTTTATAATCACCCAGTTACGTTGTGAAAATTGGTAGCACACAAAGTGTTCCTCCGGTATTCGGGAGTTGCATAATCTCATAGTCATAGGAACATGTATAAGTCATGAATAAAGCAATAGCAATATACTAAACGATCAAGTGCTAAGCTAACGGAATGGGTCAAGTCAATCACATCATTCTCTAATGATGTGATCCCGTTAATCAAATGACAACTCATGTCTATGGCTAGGAAATTAACCATCTTTGATTCAACGAGCTAGTCAAGTAGAGGCATACTAGTGACACTCTATTTGTCTATGTATTCACACATGTACTAAGCTTCCGGTTAATACAATTCTAGCATGAATAATAAACATTTATCATGAAATAAGGAAATAAATAGAAATTTTATTATTGCCTCTAGGGCATATTTCCTTCAACGGTGACGGCGACGACGAGGCAGGGGCGTGGGGATGGTGACGGCGGGGGCGGACGACGGTGTCGGGTAGCCTGGCGGCAGCGGTGTGCTCGGCGTCGTCGGGGGAAACTGCGGATGAACTATGAAAATTTTCGAAGTCCGTGCTTATTGATGCAGTTTGAACTACGTCGGTATTTCCCCAAAATAAGGGATGATGCAGCACAACTATGGTAGGTATTTCTCTCAGTGATGATACCAAGGTTATCGAACCAGTAGGAGAACCATGCAACACTACGTGAATGGTATCTGCACACAAAGAACAAATACTTGGAACCTGACGTAAAGAGGGGTTGTCAATCCCTCCCGGGTAAAAGATAGGTAAAATTTGTAGTAGATTGGATAAATAGATCTCGTGGAAACGCGAGATAAAATAAATAAATAAAAATTGCAAAAAGGTATTTTTGTGTTTTTGGATTAATAGATCTAAAAATAAAAGCATATAAAAATAGACCGCGAAGGCAAATATGATAAAGAAGAGACCCGGGGGTCGTAGATTCCACTAGTCGCTTCTCTCGAGAAAAATAGTATATGGCGGGTAAACAAATTACTGTTGGGCAATTGATAGAAATTCAAATAATCATGAAGATATCGAGGCAATGATCATTATATTGGCATCATGTCCAAGATTAGTAGACTGACTCCTGCCTTCATCTACTACTATTACTCCACACATCGACCGCTATCCAGCATGCATCTTGTGTATAAAGTTCATGGAGAAACGGAGTAATGCAATAAGAACGATGACATGATGTAGACAAGACCTATTTATGTAGAAATAGACCACATCTTGTTATCCTTAATAGCAATGATACATACGTGTTGGTTCCCCTTCTGTCACTGGGATCAAGCACCGTAAGATCGAACCCATCACAAAGCACCTCTTCCCATGGTAGGAAAATTCGATCTAGTTGGCCTAACTAAAACAAAGATTCGAAGAAAAAAATACAAGGCTATAAGTAACCATGCATATAAGAGATCAAAAGAAACTTAAATAACTTTCATGGATAAAAACATAGATC
Organism: Triticum dicoccoides; assembly: GCF_002162155.2. Classification (NCBI taxonomy): domain Eukaryota; kingdom Viridiplantae; phylum Streptophyta; class Magnoliopsida; order Poales; family Poaceae; genus Triticum; species Triticum dicoccoides. The sequence goes on from NC_041391.1 coordinate 48,378,573, forward strand.
TGGTCATAAACTCAAAGTTCATCGGAACCCAACAAACACACTGCAAAAAAAGTTACATCAAATAGATCTCCAAAAGACCATTGTGTTAAGAATCAAAAGAGAGAGAGTAAGCTGTCTAGCTACTAACTACGGACCCGTAGGTCTACAATAAACTACTCACGCATCATCGGAGAGGCACCAATGAGGATGATGAACCCCTCCGTGATGGTGTCTATATTGGATCTGGTGGTTCTGGAACTTGCGGCAGCAGGAATTGATTTTCGTCAACTCCGCTAGGGTTTCTGGAATATTTGGGTATTTATAGAGTGAAGAGGTGGTGTGGGAGGCGACCAAGGTGGGCACGCCTGGCCCCCCAGGCGCGCCTGGTGGGTTGTGCTCCCGTTGGAGCCCCCCTCTGATACTTCTTTAGCCCAACAGGTGTCTTCTGGTCCAGAAAAAATCTCCAAAAGTTTCACTGCATTTGGACTCCGTTTGGTATTGATTTTCTGCGAAGTGAAAATCAAGCAAAAAAACAGCAACTGGCACTGGGCACTATGTCAATAGGTTAGTCCCAAAAAATGATATAAAGTTGCTATAAAATGGTTATAAAACATCTATGAATGATAATATAACAGCATGGAACACTCAAAAATTATAGATAGGTTGAAGACGTATCACTTATATACCCCAACCTTTAGTTCCGGTTGGAGCCACCAACCAGGACTAAAGGTCAATTTCAGCAGCTCAAAGGACGGGAAGCAGAGAACTTTAGTCCTGGTTGGTGGCTTGAACAGGGACAAAAGGGGGGCATTGGTCCCGGTTGGTGGCTCAAACCGGGACCAAAGGCACCCTTTCGTCCCGGTTCGAGTCACCAACCGGGACCAATAGCCTGGCACAATGGTGTGGTGGGAGTTTAGTCCCACCTCGCTAGTTGAGAGAGGGCAGCACTGGTTTATAAGCACTACTAGGGAAAACCTTATACACAGAAATATAGCAACAACGCGGGTCAAAAAACTGCGCTAGTGCTATATAGCAGTAGCGAGCAATTAAAAACTGCGCTACAAACACAAACTTAGCAGTAGCGCCTGTTGTAAAGAAAGCGCTACTACTAATATTCCCATTGGCAGAATGCTAGGCTACGCATAGCAGTAGCGAGCTTAACAGAAACGCGCTACTGCTAGGGCACAGTTAGCAGCGCGTTTCCAAAGAAGAGCGCTACTACTAACGGAAATAAAATAAGATTATAAACAAATAGAAATTTAAATGAAAATGAAAGAAATAGAAAAAGGAGAAAGGGAAAAATAAAATGTAAAGAAAAATAAACGAAAAAGCGAAAAATCGGAGGAAGGCATAGCAGCAGCGTTTGTTTGTAAGAGGCGCTATAGCTAACGTAGCTGCAGCGTGTGCCCTAGACCCCCGCTATAGAAACAGAATAGGAAATTAGCTATAGCAGCATCGCGTTTTGAGGAAAGCGCTATAGCTAACTTAGCTATAGCGCGTTTTGCGAAACACGCTACCGCTAAGTTTGACTTA
>NC_041391.1:48380512-48415093 GCF_002162155.2 Triticum dicoccoides
CGCCGCCGCCGCCACCAGAGCCGTGCGCCGTCGACGACACCGGAGCCGCCCCCAACGCCACGGAGCCGCGCGGCCTCGTCAACGCCACCGGAGCCGCCGTCAACGCCACCTTCCTCGCCGTCACCGGAGACGCCCCTGCCTCCCTCGCCGTCACCGGAGACGCCCCTGCCTCCCTCGCCACCACACTGCCTCCGTCGCCACCACCGGAGCCATCATCTGTAAGCCCCCACCCCTCCTCTCTCTCTCTCATGCATAGGTTAGCCAGTTTAATTAGGTTAATTATCTAGGTTAGGGCAAAAATTTAGTTAGGGAATTGACAGAGAAGTAGTTAGGTTAACTAGTTTAATTAGGTTAATTATCTAGGTTAGTGCAAAAACTTAGTTATGGCTTTGACAGAGAACTAGTCAGGTTAACTAGTTTAATTAGGTTAATTATCCATGTTAATTAGTGCAAAAATTTATTTTAGGCTTTGATAGAGAACTAGCTGCGTTAACTAGTTTAATTAGGGTTAATTATCTAGGTAAACTAGATTAACTAACTAGGTTAAATAGGTAGGTTAATTAGGTTCGTTGGATTAAGAAGCTAGGTTAAGTAGATTGGCAAAGGTTTTTGATTTTTCAAAAGACCACTATTTTTCAAGGAAAATAATTTAGGCAAATTTTATTTTTCATTGAAGTGGTCATGTTATATATTTTCATTGAAGTTATTCGATTGTGCCCAAGTGGTGGCTTTGTTGTTTCCAGGGAATGATGCTGAGTGGCCTATGTTTTGCCAGAATGTTGATTCATTTCTCTTCCGGCAAATTTCAGGTTCTCGATTTGTCCACTTTTTAGCAAAGGTCATGCCGAAATTTCCCGTGAATTTCGGCATTACTTGTGCTACAAACTAGGACATATCGAGTGCCCGGGATTTGCCGCACCAAGAAGGAGTCAACATTCCTGCAAAACAATAGTCCTTTTTATGTCATTATTCATTTTATTAGGTCTAGAATTAATTGACTAGATTTAATCATAGGAAACATGGCTAGCAACGATGAAGGACAGGGTTCTGGTGATTGCGACGACGTCTACCGGGCGGCAGACGAATTTTTTAGCTTTACCGACGATCAAAAGATGTTGTTGCTGGGCCCAGCATCGGGGACTGAGAGCGACACGCAGACCGGTGCTGAGACCGATACGCAGACCGGTGCTGAGACTGACACCGGCGCTGAGATTCAGACCGGCATCGAGACCGGCGCTGAGACCGGTGCTTCCTCGGGGAGCGGAGCCAGTGTAGAACCGAAAGCGAAGAGGCAACGGGTTCCTAACAAACTCAGGACTACTAGACTGGTGGTCACAGAGGTGGACAACGACAATTTTGAGCCAAAGGCGCCCGAGGAAGTGCGCGCGTGCTACGGCAATCAAATAGGCTGCATCATACGGACAACCGCCACCATCAACGATGAGAATCTAAAGAAGATAGAAAATATGAGGAGCTCCCTCCTAAAGAAGTTTCACCAGATATTCTTGTTCCCGGGCCGGAATGAGAAGGATTATGAAGATCCAGACAATGACCCGGCAATGAAGAAGATAAACAAACACGCCATGACCAAGTTTAGCAACGCGTTGGCCGCCTGGAAAAATCGAGTGAAAGCAAAGATCAACGACGGGGAACCCTACTCTGAGATTGTAAAGAAAAGTCTAAGTACATGAAGGGGCTTCAAAAGAGGAACATTGGGACCCACCACCTCGGAAGCCGTGGTTACGGCGGAAAGAGGTCCAAATGGGCCAAGGAGGACGCGGAAGCCGCGAGTATGGGCATCCCAGACCCCTTGGCGGATTTCACCGTCCCGCAGGAGCGTGACGTCCTGAGGGCCCGCCACCGTTGGGACCCACTAAAGAAGGTTTATGAGACAACACCGGTCGTTACGGAGTTCATGAGACTGCTGGTAATTTTAGTTTCTGATCAATTCGACTGCACACGTTAGTCATATTTGTAAACGATCCTTGTGCCTTTTGCAGAGAGAGCAACACCGGATTGCGGCCGAAAGCGACTCGTCGTCTGAGGCATTGGCGAGGCCCAAGTGGGACACTCCATTCAACCGGGCATTGAACATATTGAAACGACAACCGGTGGATACTCGACCGTCGTATGGACGCGTGCACGGTGTCGGAGATGGCGCCACGTGGAAGAAGTACTACCGTGAGACCACGGAGGAGAAAAAGGAAAGACGGAGGTTAACTGAAGAAAGCATCGATAAGAAGGTTGAGATTGCGGTTGAGAAGAAATCATCTCAGACAGTCGCAACAGCGGTAGCTGCCGCAAAACAGGCGATTGCAGATATATCTACTTCCTTGGTGACGGGCGTTCACACTTGGACAAGGGAAAATCCAAAAAAAATGCAGAGGACTTTCCCCTTGCTGACTTCTTGGCAGCACATGCTCCCGCACCGGCTCCTGCACCTGCTCCCGCACCTGCTCCCACACCGGCTCCCGCACCTGCTCCCGCACCGGCTCCTGCACCTGCTCCCGCACCTGCTCCCACACCGGCTCCCGCACCTGCTCCCGCACCGGCTCCCACATCGTCTGCCGCACCGGACGTGCTCGGTGGTGCCTCCTCTTTGGCTGAGCTCTACGCCCTCATGATATCTTCCACACTGGCCCCCTTCAATATAAATGTATAATCTCCTGTTTTCGTTGCCTTTCGGATGTCTCACGTTGCAGACTTTTATTTGCAGGCCGACGAAACCCCGTGCACCATATTGTACACCATCGGCGAACAGAAGGTGGACGTGGGGAAGGGGACAATAATGGAGCCGAAGGAACCATTGTTCCACAGCCGGTCGATCCCCCCGAACGTCTTCAAGGTTTCCGTGGCCAGTGTCAAACCGGGCCACGAGAATTTGCCTCCTCTAATACTAGTGGGGGATGACGACGAGACCCCGCGGCGGATTGGTGATTGTTGCAATGGGTGGGTCCTATTGTGGCCAAAGAGTCTGCTTCGTCTGGACGCGGCCGGGAGCACACCCACAAGCACGCAGCCTCAGCAAGGTATGAACATCAACACCCCACCTACCCAATTAGCGTCGGGTGTCGGGTTGGGTGATAGCGGACGGGGTAAGCAGGTGGCTCCATTAGAGGCTGATGACGTCGCCATGGATGAGGATGAGGATGACGATGGCGCAGAACAGTATGTCTATACTGGCGCCTCCTCAGGGTTTGAGCATCATGAGTCGGTGCCTGAATTACCGTCTCAACGTGTTATTGACGACCATCCGGTGGTAAAGAAGCCTAGGAAGAGAGCGAGGAAAGGCAAAAAAGCTGATTCTATGATCCAGCCGCCTCAGCAGCCTCGGCTTCGGGACCATGTAGATATCCCCGATGCGGATAAATGGCATATCCCCGGTAAACCAATCCTACCTGAAACAGCGCTACGGGCCAGATTCGGCGATCTAAGGAGACTTCATGACGATGTGCTGCGGGTAGAGAAAGGCCTCATCGCCTCGAAAGATCCAGGATACCCACTCTACGTGGTTAACGTTCCGCAGCAAATGTCGTACGTCAAGGGCTTCCCCGCGGATAAGTTCTTCCTCTGATTCGATTACATATTCGACATGTTTCACGTGAAGAAGCTGGATTTTACTTTTGTCCGCCTTTATGCCTTGCACATGAGCTACATGATTGGGGTTGAGCAGATAGCTCATATCTGTGTCGCCGACCCGTACTACATGCACGAGGCCTTCTTGGGAGTCTGTGCACAGCATCGTGAATACGCGAGGGATTACATCGTCAGTTTCATGCTCGCCAATAAGGACAAGGAGGCGATTCTCGTGCCTTATCATCCCGTGTAAGTCATCCGCGCTGCTATCCTTCCTTCGATTTCAATAATTCATTTGCACGGTGGAGGCTAATTAATTTGAGGTGTACTTATTTTGCGCAGCGGCGGGCGCGCCGTCCTCATCATCCTCTACCCCCGATTCTCCCACGCTCTTTACTTGGACTCGTCGAAGAACATTCACAAAAAGGATTACACCCACATCAAAGATGTTCTCGACAGTGCTATTTTTACTACCAAGCAAGGGGTGGAGAGGTTAGGGACAAGAAGAGAAGGGGCGGCAGGCACGCCTTCAACCATAAGACCGACTTCTGCTGCATCCAGCAACCGAACGATTCTCTTAATGATGGATTCTATGTCCTACACCACATGCTGGAGTACCCACGGGATCACCAGAACCTTCACATGGCACCTAGATCTAGCGATGCCCATATTCTACAATGGGCAAAGGACATAGGAGATATCGAGGATCATCGACTTCGAGCTGAGTTCTATAACATCCAGCGCGAACTTGCCCAAATCATCATGAATGAGGTCGTCGGAAAAACAGGGATGTTCCATGCAGAAGGACAAATGTCGCGGGAAGACGTACGAACATGGATAGCCTCTCAGCATCTCAACATGAAGCCTTTCACAAAGCTCGATGACTATCTCCCTGACTTGGATGGATGGCACGACATGATGGAGTGATTGTCGATATATGACAATGTGTCCGTTTAGTCCATACTTTCTTTTATGACAAAACTTTGAGTTATGCACGGTGAAACTTTATTTGTGATGTAATTAAACCGTCCTCCTGGACTAGCGAAAATCACTCTAGTTAGGTCATTTGGGTACGATGAACTTTGTTATTTATGCTTATGATATGTTGTTTCTATTTTTGCCAAGTCTGTCTCTTTGTGTTGCTCAACTATATATGTTGCATATCATCGACTCATGTGACGATGCAGGTGCATAGATCATAAATGGCGAAGAAGTGCTACGCCAGGAGTATATATACGACAAGTGGCCGGAGTGTCAGGCCCAGGTGTACCGGTTTTCGGTTTCTGAGTGACACGCAGTACTTAGTTTAGGTTCACGCTAATGCGAGAGAGGGATACGAACTCATGTACTCAAAGTGATAGCTATTCTCGTGTATATCATTGTTTAGATGGATGACGATGTATTTGCAAGTAATCGAGACTTGTATCGCTATTTTCGAGATTGATGACGAGAGACCACTTTGTGTTGGATGATGGTTATGATGATGACATGATTTGATGAGACTAATTGTATGTATATGCTAAGATTACATTTGTATCTGGATGATATGCTAAAGATTATTGTATAAAGCCTATTCAAATGCAAAACAAATAAAAAACAAATCTGTAGGGAAAAAAACTAATAAAACTAGTAGTAGCGAGGGGGGGATTTAGCAGTAGCGCCGACTTACCAGTAGCGCTTACCTGTAAACGGCGCTGCAGATAATACCAGTAGCGTCCTTTTCTAAAGAGCGCTGCAGCTATTCATGTGTAGCAGTAGCGTGTGTCAACATGCGCTACTGCTATACGTTAGGTGTAGCGCCTTATTAGTAGCGTCGGTACCCGCGCTACTGAGAGGGCCCAAACCCGCGCTGCTGCTAGGCTTTTCCCTAGTAGTGAAGGCGCACTGCAGCTAAGCTTTCGAGCTCCTCTCTAATGCAGGCAGTACTTGCCTAACCTTTGTCACTGCCATGTTGGCATGTTGGGCCCACGGGCCTGCATCCTGGCCCAAATATTGATGGGTTTCTATTCGTATGTAGGCCGTGGTGGCCCAGTAGGTGGGATTTTTTATTTTTTATATCATTTTAGTTTGCTATTAAAGTTGTTAACATAAAATACTTTATAAAAATTCTTTTTGCTATTAAAGTTTTTAACAAAAATACATTTATAATTTTAGTTGCATAAATTTTATATAATTTTAAGTTAATATTATTTGGATAATAACTAGAGGTTTATAAAAGCTTTTTAGTTGATTCTTTTTGCTATTGAATAATATTATAGTTTTGTTTTAGTTGATCATAACAAAATATTTTAATTGATTCTTTTTAGTTCATTCCTTTTGCTACTAGAGTTTTATATAAGCTTTTTAGTTCATTCTTTTTGCTATTAGAGTTTTATAAAAGCTTTTTAGTTCATTCTTTTGAAAAGCACTACAAAAGAACTCTGAAAAGTTTAAAGTTGGCATGGTATCATCATTTCACACACATAGCATGTGCTAAAAAGTTGAGAGGGTTACGACAAAAGTTGGATGCACTTCGTGTACAAAATGGACAATCTCTTTAGAAGTATCAGGGTTTCGGACGAAAACTCATCTATTACAAAAGGCATTTCATTTTTTCTTTGTGTTATCAAAGCCATCATCGTATCCTCCTTCACTTTTTCTTCGTGTGTTTCCCTTGCTTATTTTGCCGTAACCATGGATAATCTTCATCGATTGACAGGGTGCTTGGGTCAGCCTTCACTTTGAAGGGAGGAATTTCATGAAACTTCTCATAATCTTTAGACATGTCTGTCTTGCCCTCCACTCCCACGATGTCTCTTTTCCCTGAAAGAACTATGTGGCGCTTTGGCTCATCGTATGATGTATTCGCTTCCTTATCTTTTTATTTTTATCGGTTTGGTAGACATGTCCTTCACATAGAAAACCTGCGCCACATCATTGGCTAGGATAAATGGTTCGTTTGTGTACCCAAGATTGTTTAGATCCACTGTTGTCATTCCGTACCGTGGGTCTACCTGTACCCCGCCTCCTGACAGATTGACCCATTTGCACCAAAACAAAGGGACCCTAAAATCATGTCCATAGTCAAGTTCCCACATGTCCACTATGTAACCATAATATGTGTCATTTCCCCTCTTGGTTGCTGCATCAAAGCGGACAACACTGTTTTGGTTGGTGCTCTTTTGATCTTGGGTCAATCATGTAAAATGTATTCATATTTATCTTGTACCCTTTATAAGTCAATACAGTCGAAGATGGTCCCCTGGCCAAGGAGTACAACTCATTTCCAACAATGTTGTCACCCATGAGATATGTTTGCAACCAACTGCCGAAAGTCCTGATGTGTTCACATGTAGTCCAGTCGTCACACTGCTCCGGGTGTTTGGAGCATAGAATATTCTTGTGTTCATTGACATACGCGGTCACCAAGGTAGAATTCTGTAGAACTGTGTAGTGTTCTTGAGCCCAAGAATGCTCGTCCCTACATATTATTGAGTCCCCTCCTAGTGTGCCTTTTCCAGTCAGTCTCCCCTCATACCGCGATTGAGGGAGACCAATCGGCTTCATGTCAGAATTGAAGTCAACACAAAACCCAATGACCTCCTCTATTTGATGGCCCGTGGAGATGCTTCCTTCTGGCCTAGCATGGTTATGAACATATTTCTTTAAGACTCCCATGAACCTCTCAAAGGGGAACATAATGTGTAGAAATACAGGGCCCAGAATGACAATCTCGTCGACTAGATGAACTAGGACGTGCATCATGATATTGAAGAAGGATGGTGAGAGCACCAGCTCAAAACTGACAAGACATTGCACCAAATCATTCTTTAACCTTGGTAGGATTTCTGGATCGATTATCTTCTGAGAGATTGCATTGAGGAATGCACATATCTTCACAATGGCTAATCGAACGTTTTCCGGTAGAAGCCCCCTCAATGCAACCGGAAGCAGTTCCATCATAAGAATGTGGCAATCATGAGACTTTAGGTTCTAGAACTTTTTATTTGGGATTATTCCCTTTATATTGGACGAGAAGCCAGACGGGACCTTCATTCTGAGCAGGCATTCAAAGAAGATTTCATTCTCTTCTTTGGTAGGAAGGACCTTCATACTGCTTTGGATGCATGCCGTATTTTTCATGCACACGTTGTTGGTCCTTCCGTGCCTCTGGTGTATCTTTTGTCTTCCCATACGCGCCCAACAAGCCTAGCAGGTTCATGCAAAGATTCTTCATCACGTGCATCACGTCGATTGCATAGCGGACCTCTAGGTCTTTCCAATAGGGTAGGTCCCAAAATAAAGATTTCTTCTTCCACATGGGTGCGCGTCCCTCAGCGTCATTCGGAACAGATAGTCCGCCAGGACCCTTTCCAAAGATTACTTGTAAATCATTGACCATATCAAGTATGTGATCACCAGTACGGAGGGCACGATTCTTTCGATGATCTTCCTCACCTTTGAAATGCTTGCCTTTCTTTCGACATTGATGGCTGGTCAGAAGAAATCGATGATGTCCCAGGTACACATTATTCCTACATTTGTCCAAATATATACTTTTGGTGTCATCTAAACAGTGCATGTATGCGTGGTATCCCTTGTTTGTCTGTCCTGAAAGGTTACTGAGAGCAGGCCAATCATTGATGGTTACAAACAGCAACACATGTATGTCAAATTCCTCCTGGTTGTGCTCATCCCACACACGTACACCTTTTCCATTCCACAGTTGTAAAAGTTCTTCAACTAATGGCCTTAGGTACACATCAATGTCATTGTCGGGTTGCTTAGGGCCTTGGATGAGCACTGGCATCATAATGAACTTCCACTTCATGCACAACCAAGGAGGAAGGTTATAGATACATAGAGTCACAAGCCAGGTGCTACAATTGCTGCTCCACTCCCCAAAAGGATTAATGCCATCTGCATTTAAACCAAAACATATGTTCCTTGTGTCACCTACAAAGTCCCCCCACCTTCTCTCGATTTTTCTCCACTGCGACCCGTTAGCGGGTGCTCTCAACTTCATGTCTTTCTTACGGTCCTCTTTGTGCCATCGCATCCACTTAGCATGCTCTTTGTTTCTGAACAGACGTATCAACCGTGGTATTAAAGGAGCATACCACATCACCTTGGCAGGAACCCTCTTCCTGGGGCGCTGGCCCTCAACATCACCAGGGTCATCTCGTCTGATCATATACCACAATACACCGCATACCGGGCATGCGTTCAAATCCTCGTTCTCACCGCGATAGATGATGCAGTCATTAGGGCATGCATGTATCTTCTGCACCTCCAATCCTAGAGGGCATAGAACCTTCTTTGCTTTGTACGTATTGTCGGGCAATTCGTTATCCTTTGGAAGCTTCTTGTTCATTATTTTCAGTAGCTTCCCAAATCTGTTGTCAGATACACCATTATCTGCCTTCCATTGCAGCAATTCCAGTGTGGAACCAAGCTTTGTGTTGTCATCTTCGCAATTTGGGTACAACCCTTTTTTGTGATCCTCTAACATGTGATCAAACATCAACTTCTCCCTTTCACTTTGGCACTGTCTCTTTGCATCAACAATGACCCGGCGAAGATCATCATCGAGCACATCATCTGGTTCATGTTGATCTTCAGCTTCCCCTGTTGCAATATCACCGTATTCAAGGGGATAGTTGTCATCATCCTCTTCTTCTTTGTTGTCTTCCATCATAACCCCTCTTTCTCCATGCTTGCTCCAAATATTATAGTGTGGCATGAAACCCTTCTCAAGCAGGTTGACGTGAAGGGTTTTCAAGTTAGAGTAATCCTTGGTATTCTCACAAACAGGGCATGGACAAAACATAAAACCATTCTGCTTGTTTGCCTCAGCCACTTCAAGAAATTTATGCAGGCCCTCAATGTACTCAGAGGTGCGTCGATCACCGTACATCCATTGTCGGTTCATCTGTGTGCATTATATAATTAAATGTATCAAAAACCATTACAGAACATCATGAATAGAGAAGTGACCAAATTAATACAAGTTCATCATCACATTAAAACCAAGGTACAGTAGTGATCAAATGTTATTACTGAAAAAATAAATAGATAAAGTTCATACATAGTTCTCATAGAACAACATATAGCTCTCTAGATTATCTAATTAAAACATACATTGAAACTATAAAAAACATTTAAATGCAACAGCAAATGTGATCATAATCGCAACTAAGGTAACAATTGATCCAACAGCATAATGATACCAAGCCTCATTATGAATGGCATATTTTCTAATCTTTCTAATCTTCAAGCGCATTGCATCCATCTTGATCTTTTGATCATCGACGACATCCGCAACATGCAACTCCAATTCCATCTTCTCCTCCTCAATTCTTTTCATTTTTTTCTTCAAGTAATTGTTTTCTTTTTCAACTAAATTTAACCTCTCGACAAGAGGGTCGGTTGGAATTTCTGGTTCATACCTCCTAGATAAAAACATCTATGTCACGTTGGTCGGCATAGCTGTCATAAACACTAAATGAAACAAAACATAATAAAAGATACTTTTATTATTGTTTGTTATTATATAGTGCCATGGTTTTGGTATCCTCCCCCGTCGGCCCTCGTCATGTCTATGATTCGGATGTGGTATATTACTCCCGCCATTCCCTTATACAAGGCCACAAACTCATATTACATGTACCAAGATAAAATTTAATGACTCATTTGCAAGTCAACTTTTCTTTTCGTTAACCGGGATCATTAATACACCACAAGAATGCAACGAATGAATAAGAAGGAAGTGGATGAGTGTCATTATGAGTACATGCATGTAAGTATTAAAAAGTTGCTAGTACGAGGAAACATCATTAAATTTTTCCTCGGTTACCGTTAGTGGCCTTGTATTGATGCAAAATGTATTTTTGATAGTGGCCTTGTATAAGGGAATGGAGGGAGTAATATACCACATCCGAATCATAGACAAGATGAGGGCCGACGGGGGAGGATACCAAAACCATGGCACTATATAATAACAAACAATAATAAAAGTAAGAAAATCATACAAGTATCTATCTAAATCATACAAGTAAGAAATTTTTCTTTTAAAAAGAAGAATAAGAGGCTCACCACGGTGATGCTGGCGACGAGATCGATGCGGGCGATCGACGGCGGTGAGGACGGGGACGGGACGGGACAGACTGCCAAATCTAGAAAAATCTCGGGGAAAATGGAGCTTGCGGGTCGAGCTTGGAGAGGAGAAAGCTTAAGTGTGGCTCGAGCATTTCATCGAACACCTCATGTGCATGCATAGAAGGGAGACAGAGCAGCGCATGCACACACCTCCCACACGGGCAATAAACAGAGGAGTGAGCAGGTAGGTGTCGGTGTCAAAACCGGCAGATCTCGGGTAGGGGGCCAAGCTGTGCGTCTAAGGATCGATGGTAACAGGGGACCAGGGGACACAGTGTTTACCCAGGTTTGGGCCCTCTTAAAGGAGGTAAAATCCTACTCCTGCTTGATTATATTCTAAGAGTATGAAGATTAAAAGAGTTGATCTACCTCGAGATCGTAATGGCTAAACACTAGATGTCTAGCCTACGAGTACTCTGATGACAGTAATGAAGGTTAGCCTCTATGGACTAACCCCTCCCGTTTATATACACACCGGAGGGCCTAGGGTTTGTACAAGGTCAGTTCATAAGGGAAGGAAACACCAGGACTCTAGTCTTGCCGCTTATGTATAGATAAGTCCCATTGAGACACGAAGAATAATCTCCAACTTGATCTTGAATGGCCCATCCACCCCGGTCCATACTCCTGGGTCGGACACATGAGGACCCCCGAATCCAGGACTCCCTTAGTAGCCCTAGAACTTGCCTTCAATCATGATGTAGTATGCGGATATAGGTCTTCGGCTTTGCAAGGCGGGTTCTCCACCATACTCTGACTTGACGATATTCCGGCATCGGCTTCTGAGTCCAGTCTTTATGATTCCTTCCTATCGTTGCCTCGATTTCCATGCGTCTTAAGCAAATGCGAAGGGTCTGTTAGCTTTATATTTTAATACTTTTAGTAGGCACAAGCAGCGCCTATATAACGAGGTTAGATTCTTCAAAACGCCATCTCGCATTGCCCCAAGAGCAACAGAGAAAACCGCGAAAAAGCTTAGATCATGGCTAGTTTCCCTGGCTCCTCCTCGCGTCCTCATGGCCCTCAAGAGAGGGATTGGCAAAGTTGTTCCGTATCCCATCTTCAGCTCAATCATCTCCAGACGCAAGGATATCCTCCCCCGCGGATCTAGTCTTTGTACGGGCAGGATTAACTTCTATGGGCGATGATGCATTGGCAGAGAATTTTCCCAATCCCAGCCAGGGGGAGAGGGTGTGCTTCATCTCATTCTTTCTAAAGGGAGTAGGATTCCCGATCCACCCCTTCCTCGGGGGTCTACTGGAATATTATGGAATTCAACTGCACAACCTTACACCAGGTTCCATTCTGCATATTTTTGGTTTTGTCTCCCTTTACGAATTATTTCTAGGTTGTGAGGCTCATTTTGAACTATGGAAAAAGTTCTTCTGCCTCGTCCCCCGCCACCAAGGCGGAGGGTCGATATTTGAGGTGGGCGGTGCCAAAGTATGGCGCATCGCCAGATCCGGTTACCCAATCGGGACTCCGAAGAGGGGGTCCAGCGAATGGTCTTCGTAATGGTTCTACATTGAAGATGTTCCCCTTATGAACCCTGTTCGGCACGGGCTTCCCGAATTCTCCATCACTCCTTTGAAGAAGCTATTCAGCTGGCGCCCCAAATCCCCCAGGAAAGAGGATAGTGCGAAAGTGATGAGATGTGTCAGCAAGGTCAGATTGCTGGCCCATTCTGGACTCTCCATCATTGAAGTCATGGCTATTGCGATAAAGCGATGTATCCAGCCTCTTTAGTCTAGAGTGGGTCCTTTATGGAACTACAATGGGGAGGACGATGCATCTTGCTATATGCGAAAGGGTCTGGATAACCAAGCAGTATTGGCTGCCATGCTTGTGGACCTTTATAAGGGAGAGGAAGAAGGCTTCGCCCATCTACATTGCCGGGGAGGTTTCTCCATGTACAACCCCATTGACTGGGTAAGTTTAGTGATTCAGCACCTTTTTTATCGTTGGGGTGCATTAACTGAATACTCCGATTGCTTCAAAATAGTCATGGAGGAAGGTAGCCGAGAACATCTATTGCCCTCCTCGCCAACCAGAAGACCACTCACGTCATGAAGACTCTAGATTCCATGAGGATTCGGATTAATGTCGTTGTCGGGTTGCTTAGGGCCTTGGATGAGCACTGGCATCATAATGAACTTCCACTTCATGCACAACCAAGGAGGAAGGTTATAGATACATAGAGTCTCGAGCCAGGTGCTATAACTGCTGCTCTACTCCCCAAAAGGATTAATGCCATCTAAGTTTAAACCAAAACATACGTTCCTTGTGTCACCTACAAAGTCCCCCACCTTCTCTTGATTTTTCTCCACTGCGACCCATTAGCAGGTGCTCTCAACTTCATGTCTTTTGTTATGGTCCTCTTTGTGCCATCGCATCAACTTAGCATGCTCTTTGTTTCTGAACAAACGTACCAACCGTGGTATTACAGGAGCATACCACATCACCTTGGCAGGAACCCTCTTCCTGGGGCGCTGGCCCTCAACATCACCAGGGTCATCTCGTCTGATCTTATACCGCAATGCACCACATACCGGGCATGCGTTCAAATCCTCGTTCTCACCGCGATAGAGGATGCAGTCATTAGGGCATGCATGTATCTTCTGCACCTCCAATCCTAGAGGGCATAGAACCTTCTTTGCTTTGTACGTATTGTTGGGCAATTCGTTATCCTTTGGAAGCTTCTTCTTCATTATTTTCAGTAGCTTCCCAAATCTGTTGTCAGATACACCATTATCTGCCTTCCATTGCAGCAATTCCAGTGTGGAACCAAGCTTTGTGTTGTCATCTTCGCAATTTGGGTACAACTCTTTTTTGTGATCCTCTAACATGTGATCGAACTTCAACTTCTCCCTTTCACTTTGGCACTGTCTCTTTGCATCAACAATGACTCGGCGAAGATCATCATCGGGCACATCATCTGGTTCATGTTGATCTTCAGCTTCCCCTGTTGCAGTATCACCGTATTCAAGGGGATAGTTGTCATCATCCTCTTCTTCTTTGTTGTCTTCCATCATAACCCCTCTTTCTCCATGCTTGGTCCAAATATTATAGTGTGGCATGAAACCCTTCTCAAGAAGGTTGACGTGAAGGGTTTTCAAGTTAGAGTAATCCTTGGTATTCTCACAAACAAGGCATGGACAAGACATAAATCCATTCTGCTTGTTTGCCTTAGTCACTTCAAGAAATTTATGCAGGCCCTCAATGTACTCAGAGGTGCATCGGTCACCGTACATCCATTGTCGGTTCATCTGTGTGCATTATATAATTAAATGTATCAAAAACCATTACAGAACATCATGAATAGAGAAGTGACCAAATTAATACAAGTTCATCATCACATTAAAACCAAGGTACAGTAGTGATCAAATGTTATCATTGAAAAAATAAATACATTAAGTTCATACATAGTTCTCATAGAACAACATATAGCTCTCTAGATTATCTTATTAAAACATACATTGAAACTATAAAAAACATTTAAATGCAACAACAAATGTGATCATAATCGCAACTAAGGTAACAATTGATCCAACGGCATAATGATACCAAGCCTCATTATGAATGGCATATTTTCTAATCTTTCTAATCTTCAAGCGCATTGCATCCATCTTGATCTTCTGATCATCGACGACATCCGCAACATGCAACTCCAATTCCATCTCCTCCTCCTCAATTCTTTCCATTTTTTTTCTTCAAGTAATTGTTTTCTTTTTCAACTAAATTTAACCTCTCGACAAGAGGGTCGGTTGGAATTTCTGGTTCATACCTCCTAGTTAAAAACATCTATGTCACGTCGGTCGGCATAACTGTCATAAACACTAAATGAAACAAAACATAATAAAAGATACTCCCTCCATTCCCTTATACAAGGCCACTGAAAAATACATTTCGCATCTATACAAGGCCACTAACAGTAACCGAGGTAAAATTTAATAATGCTTTCTCATGCTAGCAACTTGTTTAATACTTGCATGCATGTAGACATAATGACACTGTGCTACTTCCTTCTCATTCCTTCCTTTCATGCATGCTGGCGTATTAATGATCCCAGTTAACAAGAAGAAAAGTTGGCTTTCATAATAGTCACTAAATTTTACCTAGGTACCTGTAATTTGAGTTTGTGGCCTTGTATAAGGGAATGGAGGGAGTAATATACCACATCCAAATCATAGACAGGACGAGGGCCCACTGATGGATTCATGTACCTAGGGTAGGGTCATAGGCCTGATCTAAGTACCCTACCCAAGGACACCCTTAGAAGAGATCACCTTCCAGTCGACCTACGAGGAACCCACTCGACTGACTTGAAGGACTCGACCATGAAGACTCACTCGACCACCAGAAGGTCAAGAGGCACTCTGCACTGCAACGGCCTGCAATTGAATAGACTTTATGGTAGTTAAGACACTTTATGTGGGACGTTACCAGTAACGCCCCAGACTTAATGTACTTTAACCCCTTCATTACATGGACTGGCAGGGGTCCTGGCGCACTCTATATAAGCCACCCCCCTCCACAGGCAGAGGGGTTCGCACCCCTGTAACACATATACACATAATCCACTCGACCGCCTCAGGGCTCCGAGACGTAGGGCTATTACTTCCTCCGAGAAGGGCCTGAACTCGTATATCGCTTGTGTTCACAACCTCTCCATAGCTAGGACCTTGCCTCTCCATACCTACCCCCACTCTACTGTCAGACTTAGAACCACGACAGTTGGCGCCCACCGTGGGGCCGGTGTTTTAGCGATTTTGTGGAGAAGTTGCGATACTTCCGAGTACTTTCATCATGATGACTGCTGGAGTTTTGGTCGAGGGGCGCGAGATCTGTCTCGGCGCTCTCACCTTTGTCGCTGACGACTCCACATGGCTCCAGGAGGTTCCACTCGATGTTGATGCGCTCCCCGTACGCGGTGCGACGCATTTTCGCGCATGTGTCCGCGGCGTTCTGCTGTGGCAACCGTCGACCCCGTATCGGTCGACTCCCCTATCGGCCACCCTTCCGGTCTCCCACCAGCGCAAGCGCTCTGGTCGGTCGAGGCTCCAGCGGTGGGTGAAGCACGCGGTGGCTCGCCAGACGGCCATCGCCCAAGTTGCGGCAATCGAGCCCGACGAATCTCTCTACGGCCTGTTCGATCTGTTGACTGGCTCCATAGAGACTGCATCCGAATGCGATAGCAGTGATCCAGCGGCGGAAATCCTGATGGTCAACGGACCCCGCAGTCCTCCTGGCTTCGCCCATGATGGCGGGGCAGGCGGCGGTGGCGACCCCGTACGAGACCACGAAGAGTACCAGCCCGAGACACTCGACTCTCTGGAGAGGGAAGAGCTTCGCCGCAGGAACATGGATGCCCTGCATACTCCCATCGCGGGAGAAACCCCCGAGGCCCGCGCCTTGGAGGAGGCACGTTTGGCCAATCTGGCTGAACGCGCTCGTCTGGAGAACCTTCAGCAAGCACTCGACGAGCGTGCGCGGCAACGAGTTCCCGACGCCAATCGACGTCAACTCTTCCCGCCGACTCAGGTATATCGAACTCCAATCCAGAATTTAGCAGCTGCAACCCGTATAGCAGAATCCATCCAGCCCTCTCAGTTGGAAGCTGGCAGAGGCTTGATGCAGATCAGGGATTTGCTCCGGGCAGCAGGGGACCAGAATTCAGCCGTGTCGCAGTCGCGTAACAGAATTCACAGTCGATCAGTCGCTGCGAATACGGTTCAGTTGGCTCACAGTCCTAGGTCGCCTCCGCGGCGAGAAGGGTGCGAGAATAGGCGAGACCAGTATGGAGACCGACACGACCGGGATGATAGGCGAGGGTCTTACGCTCCTCGGCAGCAAGATGACAGGCGTCAGCTCAGTGTGGGGCGAAGAGCTCCAGTCGACCCCAGGGAACCAGGCTTCGATGCGCGATCCATTATCATGCAAGGCTTGGTCGACCGGAACAGAGCCTATCGAGGCGGACCCAAGAGAGATGCGCCCACAAGCAGTCGAGTGCATGTTTCTGGTCCAGAGTGTTTTAGCAGAGCTATCAGAGCTGCAGTGATTCCCCCCAATTTCAGATTGGCAACAGGAGTCAGCAAGTTCACTGGTGAGTCTAAGCCTGAAACTTGGCTTGAAGATTACCGAGTGGCTGTTCAGATTGGTGGTGGGAATGACGAGGTGGCCATGAAGCATTTGCCCCTCATGTTGGAAGGTTCGGCCAGAGCGTGGTTGAATCAGTTACCTCCTAGCAGTATTTACACTTGGGAAGATCTATCCCGAGTGTTCGTCAGAATGTTTGAAGGAACTTGCAAGCGACCAGCTGGATTGACAGAGCTGCAAGTCTGTGTGCAGAAGACCAATGAGACTCTCCGAGAGTATATTCAGAGGTGGATCACTTTGCACCATACTGTGGAAAATGTGTCTGATCATCAGGCAGTCTGCGCCTTCAAGGATGGCGTCAAGAACAAAGAATTGAGTTTGAAATTTGGTCGAACCGGGGACATGACCCTGAGTCGGATGATGGAGATTGCTACCAAGTACGCCAACGGCGAAGAAGAGGACCGACTCCGAAGCGGCAAGTACAAGCCAAGTCAGTCGGAAAAGGGAAACTCCAGTCGGAAACAGAAACGGAAGGCCGAACCAGCAGCCCCTGGAGAGGCCCTGGCCGTGACTCAGGGGAAGTTCAAGGGGAAGCCAAAAGGATCCTGGAACCCTAAGAAAGTGAAGGATAAAGAAGGGAACGACGTGATGGATATACCGTGTCACATCCACACGAAGAAAGATGAAGAGGGCAATATCATTTACCCAAAGCATACCACTTGCCAGTGTCGACTCCTGATTCGGCAGTTCCAAGGAAAACCATCTAAGGACAAGGAGAAGGAGTCGGACAAGGCCGAAGACAAGGAGGACAGTGAGGAAGGATATCCGCATGTCAACTCCACTCTGATGATCTTCGCGGATGTGGAAAGCAAGAGTCGACTAAAAGTCATTAACCGTGAGGTAAACATGGTTGCCCCAGCAAAAGCAAGTTATCTGAGATGGTCCCAAACACCCATCACATTCGACCAATCTGATCACCCAACTCATATTGCCACCCCTGGGAGGCAAGCTTTGGTGGTCGATCCAGTTGTCGAAGGCACTCGACTGACAAAAGTGCTGATGGACGGTGGAAGTGGGCTGAACTTGTTGTATGCAGACACAGTGAAAGGAATGGGCATTTCGATGTCCCGATTGAGCACCAGCAACATGAGCTTCCACGGAGTTATACCAGGGAAGAAAGCTGAGTCACTCGGCCAAATAGCTCTGGACGTGGTGTTTGGTGATTCAAAACATTTTCGCAAAGAGAAGTTGACATTTGAGGTCGTGGATTTTCAGAGCGCGTACCACGCCATTTTGGGGAGGCCAGCCTATGCACGGTTCATGGCTCGACCATGTTACGTGTACCTCAAACTGAACATGCCAGGTCCCAAAGGAGTGATCACTGTCACCGGTGATCGGAAAAAGGCAGAATAGTGC
This sequence comes from Triticum dicoccoides, assembly GCF_002162155.2. Taxonomy (NCBI): domain Eukaryota; kingdom Viridiplantae; phylum Streptophyta; class Magnoliopsida; order Poales; family Poaceae; genus Triticum; species Triticum dicoccoides. The sequence continues at coordinate 48,398,738 of NC_041391.1, forward strand.
TTTCAGAAGGGCTCGAAGATTGCCGATTCCCAGGTGACAGCGGTTGAATTTGAGGAGTACAAGCAAAGCGCAGATCCGAGTGATTTGTTGCGATCCAAGAAACCCGCCACAGAATCTGCATTTCAGTCGTCTGGTGAGACGAAGCCTGTTCACATTCACCCGACCGACCCCAATGCAGCCCCGACCCACATCTCCACAACACTCGACCCGAAATAGGAAGAAGCGCTCATCCAGTTCCTCCGTGAGAACTGGGACATTTTTGCATGGAAGCCAGCTGACATGCCAGGTGTTCCCAGGGGACTGGCTGAGCATCGCCTCAGAGTCGATTCATCAGCAAAACCAGTCAAAGAGCATCTTCGGCGGTCCGCCGTCCAGAAGAGAAAGGCTATTGGTGAGGAAGTGGCTCGACTGTTGGCGGCCAGATTTATCCGAGAGATATACCACTCCGACTGGCTCGCTAATGTCGTCATGGTTCCTAAGAAGGACAAATCGCTCCGCATGTGCATTGATTTCAAGCACATCAATCGGGCCTGCCCGAAAGATCATTTTCCTCTCCCTCGCATAGATCAAATTGTTGACTCGACCGCGCGGTGCGAGAGATTGTCTTTTCTAGACGCCTATTCCGGGTATCATCAGATCCGTCTGTATGGACCCGACGAGATAAAAACAGCTTTCATCACTCCATTCGGGTGCTTCTGCTATATCACCATGCCATTCGGCCTCAAGAATGCCGGAGCCTGTCACATCCCTAGCTTCTGGCAATGCACTAGTACTAGTCTTTGGTGATGCATCATGTTTACTTTTACAGAAAGTTGAAATGGGGATTGTCCAAACCCTAGCATTAAAGGAATTCACCAGGTTCACCTAAAATATTTTCAGTCAATCCAAGTGGCTTTCAAAAATGTTCATCATTTTTGGAAAATGCTGGAAACAGTAACCAGAGATGATGCACATTTTTCCATGTCATTTTGGATCTTTGAACTAATACATATTGTATTTGAGTTGGAGCAAATATATGCTATAAATATATATAATGCTTCAATAATTTTGTTATTTTGTGAGGGGCTCTAGATTATTCTTTTCAGTCCCTGCAAAAATTGTCAGAAGAAACAAAAATGATTTAGTGTTTGAACTAAATCAAAACAGATTGAAACAAATAGAAAACAATAATTAAAATAGAAACAGAGCAGGAGGGAGTACCTGTAACTTACCTGGCCTCACTTGTGAAGCCCACCAGAGAGGCCAACCCACCCACGCGGCCCGCTACTGTGCAGCCCAGCAGAAGCCGGCCCAGCCCACCACTGCAGCCCTCCGTCGTCTTCCTCCCCTCGCCCCGAAGCTGCTGCGTGCTCGCACGCGCACGGCCGCGCGGCCACCTCCTGCTTGCCGACGAGCTCCTGGCCGCGTGGACGACTTCCGCAGGCCGTCCCGATCCCCCTGACCCCCCTCACTCTCTCGTGCACCTCTTCCCTCTCTCCCTGCTTCGCCTCCCTCACCCCCTCTCCCGAAGCAGAGCGCAGCCGCCGACGCCGTTCGCCGTAGCTGCAGCCACCGCCCTTCCCTCGCTTCCCTGACTAGCTCACAAGCTCCGCCACTCCGTCCTCGACCCACCTCACCGAGCCACGCCCCTCCAAAAGCCCCGAAGCGCCGCCCCGATGTTTTCCCCCTCCTCGGACCCGCCGGTCGCCGCCGCCCGATTCGTCGGCTCCGGACCATCCCCGGCCTCGTCTCCGCCTCGAATGGATCCGTTGTGAGCCTCCGCTGCTTCTCCTGTGCTCGCCCCCTCCGTTCTCGCCCCCTAGCCCCATCTCCCACCACGGCCGAGAGTTTCTCGCCGCCGGCCATGGCGTGGCCGTGGCCACAGTCACCGCAGCTCGCTCCCGAGCCCACCGTCGTGCTCACCACAGTCCCAGGAGCACATAGCACTCACCAACGCCTCCCCTGGCGCCCTGCATCGCCTAACCCGTCGTTGTCGTAGCTCCGGCCGCCGCCTAAGTGGTCGCCGCCGTCGACCCCGGCCTCCCTGTGCCCAGCTGCATGCGCCCCTAGATGCGCGGGAGCACGGGCTCCCTCTTGGTGCCCTCAGCGCGACCAGCCGCGGGCTGTAGCGCCGTCCCGAGCAACTCCGGCGAGGTCTCGCCGTCGCCGTGGTCGCCGGCGTCACTTGCTGACGTGGCTGGCTTAATTAGCCACTAAACACCGCACCGTGTCACTGACACCTAGGCCCCACGCTTTAACTAATCTCAGTTTATTTTCTGTTTAGTTTAAATTAATCACAGTGGCCCCACGCGTCAGCTTTGACCGTGCTGACGTGGCCTTTGACCCGGCCCCACCTGCCATTGACACTAACTAGCCCTGTGTCACTGACGTGTGGCCCCCACAGGTCAGTTTGACCCGGACCAGCCCCTGTTGACTCTGCTGAGGTCAGAATGACGTCATGCTGACGCAATATTCCTTTTCTGGAATTTAGTTTATTTTATAATAATCAGGAAATTCCAGAAAATGCCTAAAACTTCTAAAATTCATAGAAATTCAACCGTAGCTCCAAATTAAATAATTTATATATGAAAAATTATCAGAAAAATTCAAGGAATCCATCTGTACCATTTTCATGCATGTTAGAACAACTTATCACTACTGTTTAGGACAAATGAATTAAATGGCATTTGAATAATCACATATGGAGTTTGAATTTGAATCTTGTATTCAAACCAACTTCATTTAATCTGTTGCTAGTTGCATTAGCTCAAAACACATTCATATTGCCATGTCATAGCATGCATCATTTTGTGCATTGCATTGATTGTGTTCCCTTCTGTGTTGCCGGTATTTGTCCCCTCTCGATAGACGTGATACCGATGATGTGATCGTTGACACTGATGAAGACTCAATGATATCTTCAGAAGTGCCAGGCAAGCAAAACCCCCTTGTTCATTCCGATACAATCCTACTCTCTCGCTCCTGCTCTCTTTTACTGCATTAGGACAACATCGATTCATCTGTTACTTGCTGCGGTAGCTGAACCCCTTTATCCTTTGCATGACCTGTCATTGCCACAGTAAATAGATGAAACCCACTAGCATGAGTAGGAGTTGTTTGAGCCCTGTTGTGCCTACTCATTCATGCTTGTTTGTCATGCCTGCTACTGCTTAGAGTCGAGTCGGGTATGATTCATCCGGGATGAATCAGAGGTGTGTGAACATGTCCTACTGTGTGTGAGCTAAGTGTGTGAACACGATTTGGTAAAGGTAGCGGTGAGAGGCCATGTAGGAGTACATGGTGGGTTGTCTCATTGCAGCCGTCCTCAGGAACTGAGTTCTGTGTTTGTGATTCATGATTCAGCTACTACCACGCATTGGGCCCGAAACCAATGGACCCTCTCGGCTTCTTGATCACCCTTGTCCTCTGTCCAGGAGTTGCAAGTAGTTTCTGGTGTTTGTAGTATGCTGGAGGCCGTGCGCAGCGCTGACCGTAGGGGTGGGCTGTGATGCGGTAGGCACGTGGCCGGGTAAACCGGGCGCCCGTTTGGTGTCACGGAACCCTGTTCACATCGTTTGGGGCTGTGAGCGAAACTCCGGCCGGATCTCCTCATGGATGGAACCCGAATAGGCGATAAACCTGGACTAGAGACTCGAGTGTTTAGGCAGGCCGTGGCCGACACCCACGTTGGGCTTCCGCTTGAAGGTTGCCGAGTACATGTCGTGTAAACGGCGATAAGTGGTGAGAGCGTGTGTGAAGAAGTACACCCCTGCAGGGTTAATATGATCTATTCGAATAGCCGTGTCCGGGAAAAGGACTTCTGGGTTGCTTATATCAGTTCATAGACAAGTGAAAGTGGATACTCTAAAATACGCAAGATAAGCGTGAGTGCTATGGATGGCGTTCTCGTAGGGAGACGGGAGCGGATCCATAGTGGTGTATCGATATGGTGAATATGTGGACTCGTGTGCGCCACCTCAAAAGAGTCGCTTGCAGTCGTAGTTTAGGATAGCCACCGAGTCAAAGCTGGCTTGCTGCAGTTAAACCCCACCACCCCTTTGTTGATAATGATGCATATGTAGATAGTTCTGATGTAAGTCTTGCTGGGTACATTTGTACTCACGTTTGCCTATTTTATGTTTTTGCAGAGAGACTTCGGTCTCGCTAGTAGTTCCACGTGGACTTCGACGTTTAGCTTGATACCTCAGCTACGATCTTGTGCCCTCGGCAGGATCTGATAGATAGTCAGGCTTCTCAGCCTTTTCATTTATAGATGTCTGTACTCAGACATGATAGCTTCTGCTTGTGCTTTGACTTGTATGCTCTGATTGTTGGGTCGTGAGACCCACGTTTGTAATGTCTCGCTCCTCGGAGCCTATTGAATAAACTACTTGAGTCGTAGAGTCATTTTGTGATGCCATGTTGTATTGCACATATCGAGCATATTGTGTGTATGTTATTGAAATGCTTGGTATGTGTGGGATCTGACTATCTAGTTGTTTATCTTTAGTAGCCTCTCTTACCGGGAAATGTCTCCTAGTGTTTCCACCGAGCCATGGTAGCTTGCTACTGCTCCAGAACACTTAGGCTGGCCGGCATGTGTCCTTCTTCGTTCCTGTGTCTGTCCCTTCGGGGAAATGTCACGCGATGAATACCGGAGTCCTGTTAGCCTGCTACAGCCCGGTTCACCGGAGTCCTGCTAGCCCAGTGCTACAGCCTGGATTCACTCGCTGATGACCGACACGTTCGATGCTGGGTCATGGATGCCTGTCCCTGTAAGTTTGTGCCACTTTGGGTTTACGACTAGCCATGTCAGCCCGGGCTCCTTATCATATGGATGCTAGCGACACTGTCATATACGTGTGCCAAAAGGCGCAAACGGTCCCCGGTAAAGGTAAGGCGACACCATGGGAATACCGTGCGTGAGGCCGCAAAGTGATATGAAGTGTTACATGCTAGATCTATGTGGCATCGAGTCGGGGTCCTGACAGCGTTGGTATCAGAGCTTGACTGCCTGTAGGATTACCAAGCCAAACTGGTCGAAGTTGAGTCTAGAAATGCTTTAGTTATATAAGGGAATTGATTGTGGGATGGAACGTAAGGCTCTTTTTACTCCTTATACCTCATGCCCTTCTGATCTGAGTCATCTTATCTTTCCTACGGGGATTAAGAACTAGGCTATCTCTTCTTTCTATCAGGATCACGTGTTACTAATCCGTAGACTTATAAGATTGTTGGATTTAAGTCTCAGTTCAGTTTCTACTACTTCCGTATGTTAATTGTTGATCTCGAGACCTTGAGATTGTGCTTCTGAGTGGTTATGCCACCATTTTTGTGAATGTCTCAAATCTTTTCTGAGCATTTACAACCGTTATGCTGTCCGAGTCATTCCAGGTTTCTAAATAGTCTGATGCATTTGCAAAATCCTTTCCCTCTGGTTTCGATGTTCCTTTATGCCAGCTCAATCACACTAATTGTTGAGTTGAGGTATTCTATTGCCTTGACATTATGTTGGAGTTACTATTATGACCCTAGGTGTCTCAGGGGATCATCTAGTAGTCTAGCCATGATTTATGTTCCAGTGTGATGACTCTGGCCGTCAATATCGAAAGCATCCCGTGATGCCATTTAGTAGTAGGTATTCTATCCCTGGGTTTTGAACCCGAGATTCACCCTACTTGCTTCATGTTGATAGTTTTGCTCGTTCCTTTAGGTTATTAGTAACCTTTGCATTAGTCCTCGATGTTCGTGGTATTCCTTTCTTCCAAATACTATGAACCGCTTATGGCAGATGTTCCTCGCTGATCGAAAGATCACAATCAGAGTGCTCTCGATGGGTTCTCGATTCTACATTGTGACTCTGCCAGTTCTACCTTTCTGCATGGGTTATCCGGAAGAAATATGTGGAATTCGTTCGACATGCTAAACCATGCATCCACAACTCAGGAAATCGTATGTTCCTTTGAGTTGTCCCTCTTTAGTTGTCTTCTGACCCTCGTCTATCAATTGATAGTCAAGAGTATGCGTGCATTCGTTCGTCGATGCCTATTACCCTTGTGGTCCGCCAAGCCATTCTATTTCAGAATGAATAGGAGAAACAAACTCCAGTACCTCATCCATATTTAGGATTGGGTCAAAGTAGTTTTGTTCCACAGATCAAGTTACAATCCAGCTTCTGGTCTGCTCTACCCTGAAGTATTACCTTCTTTATGACAGGAATTTCATGAGAATTGCACCACCTTTTGTGAATTCTTGACATAGTGATACTTCTCGCCATCATTATTCATCCCTCGGTTCCGTGTTGTCGCAACCGGAATGCCGACAAGTGAATCGTGATGTGTGAATTCAATACTCCTAGCAACCTTGTTGCTTGGTAGTTAATGGATAATAATTTCATTCTTAGCGTGTTGGTTTTTGAATCATCCTTCTAAGACTGATCGTGCTACCTAGTCCTTGTTCTCGGTGCACTCCTCGATCGATGAGTTAGGATTATTTCAAATCTTCGCTCTATTGATCATATCGTCTTGCCTCAAAAAGCAAGATTGTTCTCGAGCCTAGTAACATATCGGTGCTTCGTGATTTTCCGAAGATCTTCTCGGAAGTATTACCAGGTTGTCACCTGACCGCTGTGTTGAGCTCGTGATCAAGTTGGTTTCTTGTGAACCACCCTTCTCCAAGAATCTGTGTTGGATATCCCTGAGCTAGTTGGTTAAGCTAGACAACAACTTGGAGAGTTGGAAGATAAAAGCTTGCCTGACTTAGTTCGTTCCAAAGGGATATTCTTGTGTAGGGTGTGCTGAAGAAAGATGATATCTTCATCGATTGGTCCTTGTGATCAGTTGTTGGACCTATTGTCTTATCAATCCTTTGATTTGAGTGTGGGCTATCGTCAAATCAAATCAGTACCAACAATGTTCGTAATGTTGTCTTATTCGTGGTTGATCCCTCGAGCATACTCCATTACATCTTTGGTCTGACCAATGCTATCACCGTGTTCACCTAACTATGGAATTCCTTTTAAAAGGAAACCTAGATGAATTGTTGTTGAGCCCATTGGCATCATCCTTATCTTCTCCATGATGTTGTTGAACATTAAGCTAGTGTTGGAAACTTTTGAAAGCATTTTCTTCATGCTAGCTCATGAAGTATTTGTTTGATGAAAGGAGTGACTCCCTCTTATACACGTGCATTTGGTGAAAGTTGCCGCCGTGAATTTGAGAAAGATTGTTTTGTTTCCTTTGGAATCATCCCAAATCAGTCATGCACACGTGCGAAGTATTCTGTAGTCTGGAGACTTGCAACCTTCATTCTATATGTGTCCCTAGCACACTAAGCCACTGATTGACTTGTTCAAGGAAAAGAAGTCTATGCTTGGGATCTAATCCATGGACTTGCGTAAAGACTTCGATATCCTCGATTATGTTTCCCCACCTGAACTCGGTAGTGTTTTATTATAAGACTACTTTGTGGTCATGCTTGTCCAGGACAGCGTGTTCACATGTGTGTAGCAGAACCAGCTCATGTTTTGGAGCTTACTATCGTAGTTCATTCCCCGAGAATTTCGCAACGTCATCTCGTTGATTTGTGTTGCAAACTTTCATTTTTCTTCCTAGACTCGATGAGTCTGGAATATCCTGACACCAACCAGATCTGAATCTCAGGCAGATATGATGGTTTGGAACATTTCCCAAGAACTATAATATTGGTCCCTCGATAACCGGTAAAGAGGATGTCGTGGCCAACACACCCAGCCGGAAGACCTATTATTGTAGTATCTTGTTTGAGGAAGTTGGCCACCTCCCCATAAGGATTTCGTAGGATTTACCTCCATAACTGTACCTTATGGATTCTGTTGCTCCCGAAGTCCGACCTTTACTTGATGTTCTAGTTATCAAACCATATCTATGAATGGGTTACACTAGCACATCAAGGAGAACATTAGAAGCGGAGTGCTAAATGTCTCTCGGTCGATCATCCAGATTTTGTTTCCTTAGCCTCGCTAAGGTGAAATCTGAGAAAGTGTTATCTTCCTTTGCATCTGCATCATCCATCATCATTCATCATGGTAGCAAGTTGTGTTGCCAGGAACCTTGACACGGATGTTGATAAAACCTTGATGATTGTGGAAATGCTCAAGTTCTTGAGAGCACGCACAAGCGCTACGTGTTATCATCGGCACTAACTGGGATTCCTCTCAGTTTCCTCGGTTATGCTATGACCTTTCAAACAGTGAATTCACTCGCTATTGATTGGGTTCTTCCCCAGTTACCAGAATCATTCCCAGCATTTGCATTCTGTTCCCAGCTTGCACCGCCATTGTGCCATTCTACCATGGGTCTCTTCCATTTCCGGTGATAAGCAAAATCATCCATTACGTTGCCTTCAACAAGGTAATCCACATCATCCAAGTCCGGGTATGCCATTCTACCGACCCCCTACAAACGATCGCTCGAGAATTGCCTTAGGCTGGCCTAAAGAGTTTCATTGATTTTTGAATCAAAGGTAATTCTTTTTGCCACTTAAGGAGATATTTCTACGAGTCACCTTCCCTAAGGTGCATCGTTATGGTATCATGGCAACTCAACTCCTCGCCACGTTGGCAATCGTTTACCACCTTCTTAGGTGTGGAATTATTGTCCACCTAGTGAACCTTCGTCATCCGTTTCTTTCCACCCCTCTTGATGTGTATCTCGTGTCTCAACCCGAGAGATGGTCCTATGTCTCATTCCATGAGTTGTTCGACCTTCAAGAAGTTCGATCCTTCTAGAGTTTCCCTTTCCCCTTCTTGTCATGATTAGCTGAAGTTCTCGAAGCAAGACATCAAGACAATGATGGCGAACGAATCAACGTTCATTCGAAGTGCAACCTGGATCGTGAAGATTATACTAGTTTGTGTTTCCCCTTCATCCTACTCTACGCTTGAATCTCGAGGCGAGATTCTTGTTTAGTGGGGGTGAGTTGTCACATCCCTAGCTTCTGGCAATGCACTAGTACTAGTCTTTGGTGATGCATCATGTTTACTTTTACAGAAAGTTGAAATGGGGATTGTCCAAACCCTAGCATTAAAGGAATTCACCAGGTTCACCTAAAATATTTTCAGTCAATCCAAGTGGCTTTCAAAAATGTTCATCATTTTTGGAAAATGCTGGAAACAGTAACCAGAGATGATGCACATTTTTCCATGTCATTTTGGATCTTTGAACTAATACATATTGTATTTGAGTTGGAGCAAATATATGCTATAAATATATATAATGCTTCAATAATTCTGTTATTTTGTGAGGGGCTCTAGATTATTCTTTTCAGTCCCTGCAAAAATTGTCAGAAGAAACAAAAATGATTTAGTGTTTGAACTAAATCAAAACAGATTGAAACAAATAGAAAACAATAATTAAAATAGAAACAGAGCAGGAGGGAGTACCTGTAACTTACCTGGCCTCACTTGTGAAGCCCACCAGAGAGGCCAACCCACCCACGCGGCCCGCTACTGTGCAGCCCAGCAGAAGCCGGCCCAGCCCACCACTGCAGCCCTCCGTCGTCTTCCTCCCCTCGCCCCGAAGCTGCTGCGTGCTCGCACGCGCACGGCCGCGCGGCCACCTCCTGCTTGCCGACGAGCTCCTGGCCGCGTGGACGACTTCAGCAGGCCGTCCCAATCCCCCTGACCCCCTCACTCTCCCGTGCACCTCTTCCCTCTCTCCCTGCTTCGCCTCCCTCGCCCCCTCTCCCGAAGCAGAGCGCAGCCGCCGACACCGTTCGCCGTAGCTGCAGCCACCGCCCTTCCCTCGCTTCCCTGACTAGCTCACAAGCTCCGCCACTCCGTCCTCGACCCACCTCACTGAGCCACGCCCCTCCAAAAGCCCCGAAGCGCCGCCCCGATGTTTTCCCCCTCCTCGGACCCGCCGGTCGCCGCCGCCCGATTCGTCGGCTCCGGACCATCCCCGGCCTCGTCTCCGCCTCGAATGGATCCGCTGTGAGCCTCCGCTGCTTCTCCTGTGCTCGCCCCCTCCGTTCTCGCCCCCTAGCCCCATCTCCCACCGCGGCCGAGAGTTTCTCGCCGCCGGCCATGGCGTGGCCGTGGCCACAGTCACCGCAGCTCGCTCCCGAGCCCACCGTCATGCTCACCACAGTCTCAGGAGCACATAGCACTCACCAACGCCTCCCCTGGCGCCCTGCATCGCCTAACCCGTCGTTGCCGTAGCTCCGGCCGCCGCCTAAGTGGTCGCCGCCGTCGACCCCGGCCTCCCTGTGCCCAGCTGCATGCGCCCCTAGATGCGCGGGAGCACGGGCTCCCTCTTGGTGCCCTCAGCGCGACCAGCCGCGGGCTGTAGCGCCGTCCCGAGCAACTCCGACGAGGTCTCGCCGTCGCCGTGGTCGCCGGCGTCACTTGCTGACGTGGCTGGCTTAATTAGCCACTAAACACCGCACTGTGTCACTGACACCTAGGCCCCACGCTTTAACTAATCTCAGTTTATTTTCTGTTTAGTTTAAATTAATCACAGTGGCCCCACGCGTCAGCTTTGACCGTGCTGACGTGGCCTTTGACCCGGCCCCACCTGCCATTGACACTAACTAGCCCTGTGTCACTGACGTGTGGCCCCCACAGGTTAGTTTGACCCGGACCAGCCCCTGTTGACTCTGCTGAGGTCAGAATGACGTCATGCTGACGCAATATTCCTTTTCTGGAATTTAGTTTATTTTATAATAATCAGGAAATTCCAGAAAATGCCTAAAACTTCTAAAATTCATAGAAATTCAACCGTAGCTCCAAATTAAATAATTTATATATGAAAAATTATCAGAAAAATTCAAGGAATCCATCTGTACCATTTTCATGCATGTTAGAACAACTTATCACTACTGTTTAGGACAAATGAATTAAATGGCATTTGAATAATCACATATGGAGTTTGAATTTGAATCTTGTATTCAAACCAACTTCATTTAATCTGTTGCTAGTTGCATTAGCTCAAAACACATTCATATTGCCATGTCATAGCATGCATCATTTTGTGCATTGCATTGATTGTGTTCCCTTCTGTGTTGCCGGTATTTGTCCCCTCTCGATAGACGTGATACCGATGATGTGATCGTTGACACTGATGAAGACTCAATGATATCTTCAGAAGTGCCAGGCAAGCAAAACCCCCTTGTTCATTCCGATACAATCCTACTCTCTCGCTCCTGCTCTCTTTTACTGCATTAGGACAACATCGATTCATCTGTTACTTGCTGCGGTAGCTGAACCCCTTTATCCTTTGCATGACCTGTCATTGCCACAGTAAATAGATGAAACCCACTAGCATGAGTAGGAGTTGTTTGAGCCCTGTTGTGCCTACTCATTCATGCTTGTTTGTCATGCCTGCTACTGCTTAGAGTCGAGTCGGGTATGATTCATCCGGGATGAATCAGAGGTGTGTGAACATGTCCTACTGTGTGTGAGCTAAGTGTGTGAACACGATTTGGTAAAGGTAGCGGTGAGAGGCCATGTAGGAGTACATGGTGGGTTGTCTCATTGCAGCCGTCCTCAGGAACTGAGTTCTGTGTTTGTGATTCATGATTCAGCTACTACCACGCATTGGGCCCGAAACCAATGGACCCTCTCGGCTTCTTGATCACCCTTGTCCTCTGTCCAGGAGTTGCAAGTAGTTTCTGGTGTTTGTAGTATGCTGGAGGCCGTGCGCAGCGCTGACCGTAGGGGTGGGCTATGATGCGGTAGGCACGTGGCCGGGTAAACCGGGCGCCCGTTTGGTGTCACGGAACCCTGTTCACATCGTTTGGGGCTGTGAGCGAAACTCCGGCCGGATCTCCTCATGGATGGAACCCGAATAGGCGATAAACCTGGACTAGAGACTCGAGTGTTTAGGCAGGCCGTGGCCGACACCCACGTTGGGCTTCCGCTTGAAGGTTGCCGAGTACATGTCGTGTAAACGGCGGTAAGTGGTGAGAGCGTGTGTGAAGAAGTACACCCCTGCAGGGTTAATATGATCTATTCGAATAGCCGTGTCCGCGGAAAAGGACTTCTGGGTTGCTTATATCAGTTCATAGACAAGTGAAAGTGGATACTCTAAAATACGCAAGATAAGCGTGAGTGCTATGGATGGCGTTCTCGTAGGGAGACGGGAGCGGATCCATAGTGGTGTATCGATATGGTGAATATGTGGACTCGTGTGCGCCACCTCAAAAGAGTCGCTTGCAGTCGTAGTTTAGGATAGCCACCGAGTCAAAGCTGGCTTGCTGCAGTTAAACCCCACCACCCCTTTGTTGATAATGATGCATATGTAGATAGTTCTGATGTAAGTCTTGCTGGGTACATTTGTACTCACGTTTGCCTATTTTATGTTTTTGCAGAGAGACTTCGGTCTCGCTAGTAGTTCCACGTGGACTTCGACGTTTAGCTTGATACCTCAGCTACGATCTTGTGCCCTTGGCAGGATCTGATAGATAGTCAGGCTTCTCAGCCTTTTCATTTATAGATGTCTGTACTCAGACATGATAGCTTCCGCTTGTGCTTTGACTTGTATGCTCTGATTGTTGGGTCGTGAGACCCACGTTTGTAATGTCTCGCTCCTCGGAGCCTATTGAATAAACTACTTGAGTCGTAGAGTCATTTTGTGATGCCATGTTGTATTGCACATATCGAGCATATTGTGTGTATGTTATTGAAATGCTTGGTATGTGTGGGATCTGACTATCTAGTTGTTTATCTTTAGTAGCCTCTCTTACCGGGAAATGTCTCCTAGTGTTTCCACCGAGCCATGGTAGCTTGCTACTGCTCCGGAACACTTAGGCTGGCCGGCATGTGTCCTTCTTCGTTCCTGTGTCTGTCCCTTCGGGGAAATGTCACGCGATGAATACCGGAGTCCTGTTAGCCCGCTACAGCCCGGTTCACCGGAGTCCTGCTAGCCCAGTGCTACAGCCTGGATTCACTCGCTGATGACCGACACGTTCGATGCTGGGTCATGGATGCCTGTCCCTGTAAGTTTGTGCCACTTTGGGTTTACGACTAGCCATGTCAGCCCGGGCTCCTTATCATATGGATGCTAGCGACACTGTCATATACGTGTGCCAAAAGGCGCAAACGGTCCCGGGTAAAGGTAAGGCGACACCGTGGGAATACCGTGCGTGAGGCCGCAAAGTGATATGAAGTGTTACATGCTAGATCTATGTGGCATCGAGTCGGGGTCCTGACAGAGCCACATTCATGCGAATGATTCAGAAGTGTCTGCTCACTCAAATCAGTCGGAATGTGGAAGCGTATATGGATGATATCGTCGTTAAGTCACGAAAAGGTTCCGACCTGCTCGCTGACCTCGCCGAAACATTTGCCAACCTCAGAAGGTATGATATCAAGCTCAATCCATCAAAGTGCACATTCGGAGTTCCTGGTGGAAAGTTACTCGGTTTTCTCGTTTCCGAGCGAGGGATCGATGCTAACCCAGAGAAGATCGGCACTATTCTCCGAATGAAACGCCCTGTGCGAGTGCATGATGTCCAGAAGCTTACTGGATGCTTGGCCGCTTTAAGTCGATTCATCTCACGACTCGGTGAAAAGGCATTGCCTCTTTACCGACTGATGAAGAAGGCAGACAAGTTCGAGTGGACTCCAGAAGCTGATGCAGCGTTTGCCGAGCTAAAAGCTCTGCTCTCCACCCAGCCGGTGCTTGCTGCTCCAATTAGCAAAGAGCCTCTGTTGCTCTATATTGCAGCCACAGGACAAGTCGTCAGTACAGTGCTTACGGTCGAGCGGGAAGAAGAAGGAAAGGCCTTCAAAGTTCAACGCCCAGTGTATTATTTGTCTGAAGTCTTGAATCCATCCAAGCAGAGATACCCTCATTATCAGAAGCTTGTGTATGGAATATACATGACCACGAAGAAGGTTGCTCATTATTTCTCTGATCATTCCATTACAGTCGTCAGTGACGCCCCATTATCAGAGATTCTGCACAACAGAGATGCAACTGGTCGAGTGGCGAAATGGGCGATTGAACTTCTTCCCCTTGATATCAAGTTTGAGGCAAAGAAAGCCATTAAGTCCCAGGCAATAGCAGATTTCCTCGCCGAGTGGATTGAACAGCAGCAGCCGACTGAAGTTCACTCGGAGCATTGGACCATGTTCTTTGATGGCTCTAAGATGCTGAATGGTTCCGGTGCTGGGGTTGTCCTGGTTTCCCCCAGAGGAGATAAGCTCAGATATGTGCTCCAGATTCACTTTGATTCCTCCAACAATGAGGCAGAGTATGAGGCCCTTTTATATGGATTGCGCATGGCCATCTCACTCGGCGTCCGTCGCTTGATGGTCTATGGCGATTCAGATTTAGTGGTCAACCAAGTGATGAAGGAGTGGGACGTGAGAAGCCCAGCCATGACTGGATACTGCAATGTAGTGAGGAAGCTGGAAAAGAAGTTTGAGGGGTTAGAGCTCCATCACATTCCCCGACTGAAAAATCAGGCAGCAGATGATCTGGCAAAGATAGGTTCCAAAAGAGAAGCCATTCCGAGTGGTGTGTTCTTGGAGCATATACACACTCCGTCAGTCAAAGAAGATCCTTTCATAGAAGAAGCTCCACAGCCCAAGAGTGCCACAGATCCGACTGAGGTTGAGGCTCCAGTAGTGGTCGACTTGGTCATGGAAGTCTTAGTGGTCACTCCCGACTAGACAATTCCCTATATCGCGTATATCCTGAGAAAAGAGCTCCCAGAGGATGAGGAAGAGGCTCGGCAGATCGTCCGTCGATCCAAAGCCTTTAGCGTTATCAAAGGACAGTTGTATAGAGAGAGCACGACTGGAGTTGGTCAAAAATGCATAACGCCAGAAGAAGGTCGAATCATTCTCAATGATATCCACTCGGGGACCTGTGGTCACCATGCGTCCTCTCGGACCATCGTGGCCAAAGCATACCGAGCCGGATTTTACTGACCAAGGGCGAATGAGATGGCGAAGGAAATAGTGGACAAGTGCGAAGGATGTCAGTTCTACTCCAATATGTCACACAAGCCTGCATCAGCTCTGGAGACCATTCCACTCGTCTGGCCTTTCGCAGTATGGGGGTTGGACATGGTCGGTCCCTTGAGAACAGGTCGAAGTGGCTTCACTCATGTACTGGTAGCAGTCGACAAGTTCACCAAGTGGATTGAGGCTAAACCAATCAAGAATCTTGACGCCGGTACTGCTGTTACCTTCATCAGGGAGCTAACATTCAGATATGGAGTCCCGCACAGCATCATTACGGATAATGGGTCGAACTTTGACTCGGAGGAATTCAGGGATTTCTGCAACTCTCAAGGCACACGAGTCGACTACGCTTCAGTCGCCCATCCGCAGTCGAATGGACAAGCAGAACGAGCCAATGGCTTGATCCTCAAGGGTTTGAAACCCCGACTGATGCGTGATCTCAAGCATGCAGCTGGAGCATGGGTCGACGAACTTCCTTCGGTGCTTTGGGGACTGCGGACCACACCTAATCGGTCGACCGGAAGAACTCCATTCTTTTTGGTCTACGGAGCTGAAGCAGTCTTGCCGAGTGATCTTCTTCACAATGCTCCTCGAGTTGAACTCTACAACGAAGCAGAAGCTGAGCAAGCGCGACAGGACGCAGTCGACCTTCTAGAGGAAAAAAGGGAGATGGCTCTGATTCGATCGACCATCTACCAACAGGACTTGCGTCGCTTTCACGCCAGAAATGTGAGAGGTCGAGCCTTCCAGGAAGGAGATCTAGTCCTCCGAGTGGATCAGCAGAAACAACATAAGCTCGCTCCTTCTTGGGAAGGACCCTTCATCGTCACCAAGGTTCTCCACAACGGGGCATACCGTCTTTACAACATCGAACACAATATCGAAGAGCCCAGAGCTTGGAACGCGGATCTGCTCCGCCCATTTTACACTTTAAGTTTTTCACTCGGATGAGTTGTAGTAAAGCACTTCTGTAGTTCATGAATTTCGAAATAATAGTGTCATAATTCCTTCATAATTTTTGTCACTTTTTATTTTGTCCAATACAATTTTCCCCCCAGTGGGTGGCTTAGCCGCGAATCCGTTTCGCCTAAGTTTGTAAAAATCCTACCGAGTGGTAAGCCAGAATTCCACTCGGAGGCTTAGCCACGAATCCGTTTCGCCTAAGTTATAAAAATCCTACCGAGTGGTAAGCCGGACTTCCACTCGGAGGCTTAGCCGCGAATCCATTTCGCCTAAGTTATAAAAATCCTACCGAGTGGTAAGCCGGACTTCCACTCGGGGGCTTAGCTGCAGTCCAAGTACTCGCCTAAGTTATAAAAATCCTACCGAGTGGTAAGCCAGACTTCCACTCGGGGGCTTAGCTGCAGTCTAAGTACTCGCCTAAGTTATATAAATCCTTCCGAGTGGTAAGCCAGACTTCCACT
>NC_041391.1:48415406-48445716 GCF_002162155.2 Triticum dicoccoides
CAGTGCTCGCCTAAGTTATAAAAATCCTACCGAGTGGTAAGCCAGACTTCCACTCGGAGGCTTAGCTGCAGTATAAGTACTCGCCTAAGTTATATAAATCCTTCCGAGTGGTAAGCCAGACTTCCACTCGGGGGCTTAGCTGCAGTCCAGTGCTCGCCTAAGTTATAAAAAATCCTACCGAGTGGTAAGCCAGACTTCCACTCGGAGGCTTAGCTGCAGTCCAGTGCTCGCCTAAGTACAACGTGCGCTCGCAAGGAGGACGAGGTGCAGGTCGACTGCGACCCTCTCCTCTGAGCTACGCCATAAGTACAACGTGCGCTCGCAAGGAGGACGAGGTGCAGGTCGACTGCGACCCTATCCTCTGAGCTACGCCATAAGTACAATGTGCGCTCGTGAGGAGGACGAGATACAGGTCGACTGCGACCCTCTCCTCTGAGCTTCGCCACAAATACAACGTAAAAATCCTACCGAGTGAAGAGCAAACCTCTCACTCGGGGGCTTAGCTGCAGCCCAGTGCTCGCATAAGATATAAAAATCCTTCCGAGTGAAGAGCAAACCTCTCACTCGGGGGCTTAGCTGCAGCCCAGTGCTCGCCTAAGATATAAAAATCCTTCCGAGTGAAGAGCAAACTTCTCACTCGGGGGCTTAGCTGCAGCCCAGTGCTCGCCTAAGATATAAAAATCCTACCGAGTGAAGAGCAAAACCTCTCGCTCGGAGGCTTAGCTGCAGCCCAGTGCTCGCCTAAGGAATAAGTCGACTGCAGTGAGCGTCTTGCTTTGAACCTGCAAAGGACATTTCGAGCCAAAAGCAATCATATTCAAACATCAAATCCAAGTTCAGGACGATACCAAAAGGAACCGAAAGTGCTCAGGCGCTAAGCTTGTTAAGGTTTATCGGTTACAACTCCACTCGGCATACCGAGGCAAATTTAAAGTGTCGGACTTAAAAGAAGTTTTTTACCCCTCCTGTGGAGGGCTGGAAGGTGCAACGAACTCATCAAGGTCGATTCCGTCTGCGATCCGAGTGGCAGCAGCGATGAAGGTTTCCATGAAGGATCTGAAGTCGTGTTTCTTGGTGTTGGCCACCCGGAGGGCCGCCAGCTTGTCTTCTCGCGCATCTTTGCAGTGGACTCGGGCCAGACACAGAGCAACATCTGCACCGCACCGAGCCGAGGATTTCTTCCACTCCTGCACTCGATCAGGGACCGCATTCAGTTGAGCCATCACCGACTCGAGGTCGTTCTGGAGTGTCGCCCTAGGCCAGAGCGTCGAGTCAGTGCGAGACGTGGCGACCTTCAGTCTTGCAGGATAGTCCACGACAGCTGCAACACGGGACTCCAGTCGGAAGACATTCATGGCAACTTCATCATTCACTGGAGAATTGACGGGGTCAAGGTTTGGTTCCAGCTGGCTAGTCTCTTCTTCAAAGTTACGACAGAATTCTGCAAGGACAAACACCGAGTCAAGACAGTGGTCGAATGGAAGCATCATAGTTGAAAATGGTTGTCGAGTGTAAAGGGTTACCTTCGAGCATAAGGAACAACTTCTTGGCAAGTCCACTCAGGAAAGCCTCCAGATCATTTTTCTTCCCAGTCAACTGATTGATATTGTCAGTCAGGGCAATCTTGTCAGTCTTCAATCGGTCGACTTCCTTGTTGGCAATCCCAAGAGCAGCTTTCAGATTAGTATTCTCTTCTTCGAGCTTGGTGACTGAAGCTAGCTTCTCATCAGCAAGCTTGATCTTCTCAGTTAGCTCAAGGTCTTTTTTCTTCTGGGCCTCCTTCACCTTGCCTGCAAGTTACAGCAAGGTCAGATTTTGAAACAAATGAAGGGAAAAAGGAGTCGTCGAGGTCTCACCGAACATACCTTTGGTCTCCTCCTTCGCCTTCGTCAGATTCTCCTGAACCAGCTTCAGATCTAGCTCTAGCTGAATGTGCTTGTGCTCCAGCTCGGTATAGCAAGCCGCAAGGTCACAGGATTTCTGCGAAGAACCAATCGACAAAATATCAAAGATAATTCACTTCCGAGTGGATAAGAGAAAATCATACATTTCTAAGACTACAGCCGAATGCAAGCATTCGACCATAGTCTCGGGGACTACACCCAGTGGGTGCACTCAGCGTGCCCCCACTAGTTCTATTGAAGAGAGAGACATATTCTTCAGACTGTAATCGACTGCCAGCAGTCGACCACAGTCTCGGGGACTACACCCAGTGGGTGCACTCAGCGTGCCCCCACCGGTTTGGGAAATACATTCGCTTCAGTCGAATGACGGAAGGACTTTACTTCTAAAGCCTAAGACCGACTGCCAGCAGTCGACCTTAGCCTTGGGGACTACACCCAGCGGGTGCACTCAGCGTGCCCCCGCTAACACGGAGTTTTTAATCGACACACCCAGTGGGTGATTGCTATGGATTCCAGAAAGAAAAGTTTTGATAGCATATCCTAACAGAACAGGCGATGGTCGACTGACCTGAACATTGCTTTGAAGGGCGGAGCTGGCGTCATAAGCTGCCTGACTCGCATCCTGGATGGTCTTCACCTGCTCCATCATGATCCCTGCTTGGTGTATCGCTTCCTTAGCAGCGTTGTCTTGGTGCTCTGGGACGTGGTGCGTCGTGAAAAGAGAAGGTTGTGCGGCACTCGACGAAGCAGGATGAGCACTCGTCAACGGCACTGCGAAGGACACGGTGTGTCGAGTGGTGTTCTCCTCCCCCGCGACCAGAGTCTCGGGCGCCGTCACATCCTAGGCCACCCTGTCGGCAGATGCTTTCCTGCTCCTTATGTGCTTCAGCGGTTCCTCATCCTCATCATCATCAGGTAGAGTGATGACGACATTGGATGGAGCTACAGAAAAGAATCAGAATCAGAGATCATGAATCAGTCGACTAAAAACGGAATTAAGATTATGGTACCAGGGTTTGAGGGTTTGAGGTCTCAGAAGTAGCAGCACTGCAGCCCCAAAGAATCAGTCGGTTAACTCAAGTATCAACCAGAGATAAAGCTTACACAAAACAAGAAGACTTAAGCAGCATGTTTACCCTGATATGGTGGGGATGGACACCTTCATCTTCGGCAGGAGCTTGGTTGGTTTTGACAGAGCCACCTTGGACTGCTTCGGCGCCTTTTCAGTCAGCGCCGGAGAAGTGGTCCGAGGGCGTTTGGTCGACTGCGCGACAGTCGCAACCCCCTTGCCACGTTCAGTCGCAGGGTCGTGGACGAGTTTTGACCGCCTTTCCGAGCGCGGTGGTGCAACCTCCTCCTCCTCCTCTTCTTCGTCCTCATCATCATCGTCGTCATCATCGTCATCTTCGGCAGCGTCTGAGTCCCACTCCTCCTGGCTCTCGCCCCCGCTTGCTTCTCCCTCCTCAGTCGGAGCCTGAGCTCCATTGGGCATCGAATACAGCTCGGTGAGGGCCTGAAAGACATCAAGACAGAGATCAATCGACCAATTTGTGGAGCATACAGAAATAAACATGACAAGAATACAATGGAAGGTAGAGCAAACGTACCTTGTCTGGTACGCTGTGATGGTCGAGTGGAGGAGTCCTCCTAGATCCACGGGGATTATCCTTGTTCCCAGTGACCGCGGCCATCCACCTTTCCACCGTGGCGTCGTTGACTGCTTCCGGGTGGATCCGAGTCTCGTCTTCAGTTCCGCAGTACAACCACATGCAATGGCTCCGGAACTGAAGAGGCTGGATACGTCGCCTAAGAAAAACCTCCAAAAGGTCCATGCCAGTAACACCGTCTCGAACCAACTGCACCACGCGATCCATCAGCATCTTCACGTCAGCTCTCTCCTCCGGAATCACCTTCAGAGAGGAGGGCTTGTTCACTCGGTCCATGGTGAATTGAGGGAGTCCACTCGACTGCCCCGGCGTCGGCTCATTCTGGCAGTAGAACCAGGTCGACTGCCAGCCTCTGACCGACTCGGGGAATGTCAGGGCTGGGAAGGTGCTCTTGTTCCTCACTTGGATCCCCAGGCCCCCACCCATTTGGACAACTTGGGTTCTTTCATCACCTGGGCTCGCTTTCTTCACGGTCTGAGAGCGACACGTGAATATGTGCTTGAACAAGCCCCAGTGCGGTCGATAGCCCAGAAAATTCTCACACATGGATACAAACGCAGCAAGATATGCGATGGAGTTCGGGGTGAAATGGTGGAGTTGGGCACCAAAGAAGTTCAGAAAACCACGGAAGAAAACACTCGGTGGCAAAGAAAATCCGCGGTCTACATGGGTGGCCAGAAGCACGCACTCACCCTCTTCCGGCTGGGGCTGCCACTCTTTCCCAGGAAGCCTTGCGACGCCGTGGGGGATCAGCCCGTCGTTGGCCATGTCGAGGAGATCCTTCTCCGTGATGGTCGACTGGATCCAATCTCCCTGGACCCAGCCTTTCGGCAGGCGAGATCTAGACGAAGACCCGCTGCGACTGGTGGATCTCCCCTTCGCCTTCTCCGCCGCCGACACCTTCTTTGCGCGTTCCAGCGCCGCCGTCTTCTCCTTGACCATGGCTGCCGGCGAGATGCGCGAGGAAAAGCTGTGCGGAGGCGAAAGCGGGCGCGTTGGGCGGAGATGGGGAGAGCGGAGAGGAAATGGTGAAGCACTCGACTGACTTGAAGGACTCGACCATGAAGACTCACTCTACCACCAGAAGGTCAAGAGGCACTCTGCACTGCAACGGCCTGCAATTGAATAGACTTTATGGTAGTTAAGACACTTTATGTGGGACGTTACCAGTAACGCCCCAGACTTAATGTACTTTAACCCCTTCATTACGTGGACTGGCAGGGGTCCTGGCGCACTCTCTATAAGCCACCCCCCTCCACAGGCAGAGGGGTTCGCACCCCTGTAACACATATACACATAATCCACTCGACCACCTCAGGGCTCCGAGACGTAGGGCTATTACTTCCTCCGAGAAGGGCCTGAACTCGTATATCGCTTGTGTTCACAACCTCTCCATAGCTAGGACCTTGCCTCTCCATACCTACCCCCCACTCTACTATCAGACTTAGAACCATGACACCGACGTGGGAGGATACCAAAACCATGGCACTATATAATAACAAACAATAATAAAAGTAAGAAAATCATACAAGTATCTATCTAAATCATACAAGTAAGAAATTTTTTCTTTAAAAAAGAAGAATAAGAGGCTCACCACGGTGGTGCTGGCGATGAGATCGGCGCGGGCGATCGACAGCGGTAAGGACGGGGACGGGACGGGACAGACTGCCAAACCTAGACAAATCTCGGGGAAAATGGAGCTTGCGGGTCGAGCTTGGAGAGGAGAAAGCTTAAGTGTGGGTCGGGCATTTAATCGAACACCTCATGTGCAGGCTTAGAAGGGATACAGAGCAGCGCATGCACACACCTCCCACACGGGCAATAAACAGAGGAGTGAGCGGGTAGGTGTCGGTGTCAAAACCGGTAGATCTCGGGTAGGGGGCCAAGCTGTGCGTCTAAGGATCGATGGTAACAGGGGACTAGGGGACACAGTGTTTACCCAGGTTTGGGCCCTCTTAAAGTAGGTAAAACCCTACTCCTGCTTGATTATATTCGAAGAGTATGAAGATTACAAGAGTTGATCTACCTCGAGATCGTAATGGCTAAACACTAGATGCCTAGCCTATGAGTACTCTGATGATAGTAATGAAGGTTAGCCTCTACGGACTAACCCCTCTCGTTTATATACACACCGGAGGGCCTAGGGTTTGTACAAGGTCGGTTCATAAGGGAAGGAAACACCAGGACTCTAGTCTTGCCGCTTATGTATAGATAAGTCCCATTCAGACACGGAGAATAATCTCCAACTTGATCTTGAATGGCCCATCCACCCCGGTCCATACTCCTGGGTCGGACACATGAGGACCCCCGAATCCAGGACTCCCTTAGTAGCCCCAGAACTTGCCTTCAATGATGATGTAGTATGTGGATATAGGTCTTCGGCTTTGCAAGGCGGGTTCTCCACCATACTCTGACTTGACGATATTCCGGCATCGGCTTCTGTGTCCAGTCTTTATGATTCCTTCCTATCGTTGCCTCGATTTCCATGCGTCTTAAGCAAATGTGAACGGTCTGTTAGCTTTGTATTTTAATACTTTTAGTAGGCACAAGCAGCGCCTATATAACGAGGTTAGATTCTTCAAAACGCCATCTCGCATTGCCCCAACAGCAACAGAGCAAACCGCGAAAAAGCTCAGATCATGGCTAGTGTCCCTGGCTCCTCCTCGTGTCCTCATGGCCCTCAAGAGCGGGATTGGCAAAGTTGTTCTGTATCCCATCTTCAGCTCAATCATCTCCAGACGCAAGGATATCCTCCCCCGCGGATCCAGTCTTTGTACGGGCAGGATTCACTTCTATGGGCGATGATGCATTGGCAGAGAATTTCCCCAATCCCAGCCAGGGGGAAAGGGTGTGCTTCATCTCGTTCCTTCTAAAGGGCGTAGGATTCCCGATCCACCCCTTCCTCAGGGGTCTACTGGAATATTACGGGATTCAACTCCACAACCTTACACCAGGTTCCATTCTGTATATTTTTGGTTTTGTCTCCCTTTACGAATTATTTCTAGGTTGTGAGGCTCATTTTTATCTATGGAAAAAGTTCTTCTGCCTCGTCCCCCGCCACCAGGGCGGAGGGTCCATATTTGAGGTGGGCGATGCCGAAGTATGGCGCATCGCCAGATCCGGTTACCCAATCGGGACTCCGAAGAGGGGGTCCAGCGAATGGTCTTCGTAATGGTTCTACATTGAAGATGTTCCCCTTACGAACCCTGTTCGGCACGGCCTTCCCGAATTCTCCAGCACTCCTTTGAAGAAGCTATTCAGCTGGCGCCCAAATCCCCCAGGAAAGAGGATAGTGTGAAAGTGATGAGATGTGTCAGCAAGGTCAGATTGCTGGCCCATTCCGGACTCTCCATCATTGAAGAGGGGGTCCAGAGATGCCAGTCACTAACGCCGAGGTGGAGAGCGCGATGAATCACCATCGCTTAAAAGAGACCTTGGATGCACCGGTCTTTTCGGAAGAAGAGTTTACCGCTCTCAACAACGTGGGAGCGTATATCCGAGCTGCCCGGGATGGACTTACGGGTGTTTCTCGCCTGTTCTCAAAGGATATCCAGGTGAAAAATTTATGAAAATCTTATATATAGATATCAGTAGCCCCCTAGACTTAGAGCGGTAGGAACTAACCGATTTGAGGATCGTTTATGACCATAGTTTCTCAAGGAGAAGAGCAGCGCATTGTCCTGGGAGCTCGAGACAAGCCGAACACAGCTAAATGGTGTTGTCACAGAGCTTAAAGAAATGAAGAGTGCCCCATGACTGGGGGAGAAGATAAAAAAACTAGAAGAGGAAATGAAGAAGCAGGCTGAAGAGATAAAGAGCTTAAAGGCTCAACTTTTGGAGGTGCAATAGGAAAACCAAAAGCTAACGGGCGGCATATTCAATATGACTTTGGAACTATCTGAAGTATTGATATAATCATACAATACGGAATGTTATAGTTCGTTTTGTACAGGCATGTTGACCGGCCGCCACGAGGAGGAAGTGTCCGTGCTTCAAATCGACGTTCTAAAAGAACTGCCAAAGCTGCACGAGCGTGCCCGGAAGGCCATGAAGAATATGACCAAAGCCTTATAGCCGTCTGATGCCCCTCCAGAAAGCATGGAGGGGGTTGGCAGACTTGTTCAAGGGTGCTCGGCGTCGCTTTGAGCTATGGAAGACATTTGCATGCCGTGAAGGTGCACGAGCGGCATGGGCCATGGTGAAGACACGCTACACCGGACTCAATCTGAATCATATGGCCTGAGCTGGACCTCAAGGACCCGATGGGAAGGAATTCCCAGTAGGCTTGGTATATGACCAAGTAATGATAGCTGCGAAATATTCGCAACAAGATTGTAAGTTAGATAGCCTATTCGATGGCATAGAAAGAGAGTAGGCCTTCGATTCTATGTATCAATGTACTTTATGAACGAACTTATCTCCTGCCGAACTTCGAAACATTTTTTCATCGCAGAGCTTCTGCTTACGCCTCCGAACCAAGAAGTTGGAGTGTTCCCATATACTGTGTTTAACTAAGAAATGTTTAGTATCCTCAAAAACCTGGCAATCCGGTCATATTGCTCGAACAGACAAAATATGTTCGTGGAGTTATGTTATATTACTATTTAACGTAAGAAACATCTTCCAAGAAAAATAGTTCCGTTAGGGGTTCCTTTCTTTGGGTTAGCATTCTAAATGATGCACGTCAAGGCTCGTATCTGAAGTACAGGCATCCAATTCCGTAGTTTGTTCCAAAAAAAAGTCTATTGACTACGTGCCAACCAATTATTCCCTTAAGAACGCTAGCTTTTGGCTTCACCCGTCTGAGGTACAGGTCCGGATAACCCGGTTGTAACAATCGCAGAGGTACTCCCTTTACACCCTAGCCGGACAATTGGGAACGTAGGGTATAAACACAGGAGCAAGGCAACCCAGCTTGGCAAAAACTTAAGTCATAGAGGTGCATAAAATGGCATAAGCAACAACCGTCATGGTCAAAGGAAGCTTATAAGCTTTCAATTAAATGCTTCATTTAAAGAAGCCCCCATGTATGGTGGGGTGTATACATTTAAAGATGTGTACCCCGAATAATGTGGTTGATCCGAACATACATTTGAGAAGAAAAGGAAAAAATTAAAAAGGGAGAGAAAAAGGAAAAACCCTAGTTAAAGTGAAAACTAAGGAGGCCGAACTATGCGTAGAATCTTCAGAGCCGGACAACGTTCCATGGGTTCAGCTCAAGGCAATTATCCGTTACATTGCGAAGGTGATAGGCTCCTCCAGTAAGGACTGACGAAAGGGCCCTCCCATTTGGGTTTGAGCTTGTCCTTTTTCTTTTCTGGGAGGCGTAAATCAAGTTCTCCAACATTGTATGTCTTAGCCCGCACTTCTCTGCTTTGGTAACGCCTGGCCTGTTGTTGATAAAATGCGGAACGGGCTTTAGCAACATCGCGCTCCTCTTCGAGTCCGTCTAGGTCATCTTGCCGATCTAGTTCAGCTTCTCTCTCTTCGTACATGCGCACCCTTGGTGAGTCATGAATAATGTCGCAGGGTAATACGGCCTCTACGCCATACACCATAAAGAAGGGTGTGTATCCTTTCGTTCGATTGGGTGTGGTCCGGAGTCCCCAAAGTATGGAATTGAGTTCCTCCACCCAGTACTTGTCTGATTCTCGTAATGAGCGCACTAGTCTGGGCTTAATGCCACTCATGATCACACCAATGGACCTTTCGACTTGGCCATTTGTTTGAGAGTGGTATACGGATGCGTAGTCGAGTTTAATGCCCAACTTAGCGCACCAAGTTTTCACCTCATCAGCTGTGAAGTTGGAGCCATTATCGGTGATGATACTGTACAAGACACCATAACTATGGACTACACCGGATATAAAGTCAATCACTGGCCCTGCCTCAACTGTTTTTACCGGTTTGTCCTCTATCCACTTAGTGAATTTATCTACCATTACCAGCAAGTATTTCTTTTTGTGGCTTCCCCTTTAAGGGGTCCAACCATATCAAGCCCCCAGACCGCGAAGGGCCAAGTAATGGGGATTGTTCTTAATGCGGTGGGAGGCATGTGGCTTTGATTGGCGAAAAGCTGATAGCCCACGCAACGTTGGACAAGGGCTTGAGCGTTTGCTCGAGCCGTAGCCCAAAAAAAACATGTCTGAAATGCCTTGCTTAGGAGGGCTCGAGCTGCAGCGTGATGCCCGCCGAGACCAGCATGTATTTCTGCAAAGAGTTGCCTTCCCTCCTCTTTGGAGATACCCCTTTGAAGGACTCCGGTGGTACTTTTTTTGTACAGTTCACCCTCATGCACTTTAAAGGCTTTAGAGCGCAACTATGCACCGAGCTTCATTTTGATCATCAGGAAGCTCTTCCCTATTAAGGTAGGCCAGGAATGGTTCGGTCCAGGGAGCGATGACTACCATGATCTCATGAGCAGAGGGTGCTCGATATCCGGACCTTCAATGGTGTCTGCATTGTGTTCGGCAGCTGGGGGTGTGATCAGGTCCGTATTGCCTTCTCCGCTCTCACCCTGCCACACTACGGCTGGCTTAAAGAGCCTTTCCACAAAGGTGTTAGGTGGCACAGCGTCACGCTTAGTTCTCATACGAGTGAGGATGTCGGCTGCCTGATTAGTCTCTCGAGCAACGTGATAAAACTCAAGTCCTTCAAACCGAGTTAATATTTTTAATATGGCGTTTCGATATGACACCATTTTTGGGTCCTTTGCATCAAACTCTCCATTGACCCGAGATATTGCGAGGTTGGAATCACCGCGCACCGCCAGGCATTGTATACCCATAGAGACAGCCATGCGAAGACCATGTAGAAACGCCTCATATTCGGCTGCATTGTTGGAGTTCGTATACATAATTTGTAGTACATAGCGGAATGTGTCCCCCGTAGGAGATGTTAGGATGACGCCAGCCCCCAGTCCGGCCAGCATTTTAGAGCCGTCAAAGTACATAATCCAATTGGAGTATGAGCCATACTCTTTAGGGAGTTTGGCTTCCGTCCATTCAGCGACAAAGTCGGCCAACACCTAGGATTTAATAGCCCAGCACTACTAGGGAAAAGGCTAGCAGAAGCGCGGGTTTTAGGTGTATCAGTAGCACGGGGAGGGGCGCTACTAATAAGGCGCTACAGCTAACACATAGCAGTAGCACGTGGTCACTGGCGCTACTGGTACACAAGTGTAGCAGCAGCGCGATTGATGGAAGCTCGCTACTGCTAGTAGCTCTAGCGCGCTTTGCACCGGCATGCTACTGCTATCGCGGCGTTGCAGCTAACTTTTGTACACTCGCTACTGCTAATTTAACAGGTTTTTTGTTTTTTTGGGCATATTTGTTTTGTATTTGAACAGGCTTTATAGAAGAATCTTTAGCACATAGAAATGTCATCATGATACACATACAAATGCCTGCGAGACCACAAATGTAATCATAGCATATACATACAAATAGTCTCATCATAATCATCATCCAACACAAAGTCGTCTCTCGTCATCATCTCGAAAATAGCGATACAAGTCCTCGATTACTTGCAAATACATCATCATCCATCTAAACAACGGTATACGCGAGAAGAGCTATCACTTTGAGTACATGAGTTCGTATCCCTCTCTCGCATTAGCGTGAACCTAAACTAACTACTGCCTGTCGCTCGGAAACCGAAAACCGGTAACACCTGGGCCTGACACTCCGGCCACTCGTCGTATATATACTCCTAGCGTAGCACTTCTTCGCCATCGATGATCTATGCACCTGCATCGTCACATGAGTCGATGTTATGCAACATATATAGTTGAGAAACAGAAAGAGACAGACTTAACAAAAATAGAAACAACATATCATAAGCATAAATAACAAAGTTTATCGTACCCAAAATGCCCTAACTAGAGTGATCTTCGCTAGTCGAGGAGGACGGTTTAATTACATCACAAATAAAGTTTCACTGCGCATAACTCAAAGTTTTGTCATACAGAAAGTATGGACTAAGCAGACACATTGTCATATATCGACAATCACTCCAACATGCCGTGCCATCCATCGAGGTTAGGGAGATAGTCCCCAAGCTTAGTGAAAGGCTTCATGTCGAGACACTGAGAGGCTACCCATGTTCGGACGTCTTCCCGCGACATTTGTCCTTCTTCGTAGAACATCCCTGTTTTTCCGACGACCTCCTTCATGATGATTTGGGCAAGTTCGCGCTGGATGTGATAGAACTCAGCTCGAAGTCGATGATCCTCAATATCTCCTACGTCCTTTGCCCATTGCAGTATATGGGCATCGCCGGATCTAGGTGACATGCGAAGGTTCTGGTGATCCCGTCTGTACTCCAGCATGTGGTGTAGGACATAGAATCCATCATTAAGAGAATCGATCGGTTGTTGGATGCAGGAGAAGTCGGTCTTATGGGCGAAGGCGACCCTGCCGCCCCTTCTCTTCTTGTCCCTGACCTCTCCACCCCTTGCTTGGCAGTAAAACATAGCACTGTCGAGAACATCCTTGATGTGGGTATAATCCTTTTTGTGAATGTTCTTCGACGAGTCCAAGTAAAGAGCGTGGGAAAATTGGGGGTATAGGATGATGAGGACGGCGCGCCCGCCGCTGCGCAAAATAAGTACACCTCAAATTACTTAGCCTCCACTATGCAAATGAATGATTGAAATCGAAGGAAGGATAGCAGCACGGATGACTTACATGGGATGATAAGGCACGAGAATCGCCCCCTTGTCCTTATTGGCGAGCATGAAATTGATGATGTATTCCCTCGCGTATACACGGTGCTCTGCGCAGACTCCCAAGAAGACCTCGTGCATGTAGTACGGGTCAGCGACACAGATATGAGATATCTGCTCAACCCCGATGATGTAGCTCATGTGCAAGGCATAAAGGCAGACAAACGTAAAATCCAGCTTCTTCACGTGAAACATGTCGAATATGTAATCGAATCGGAGGAAGAACTTATCCGCGGGGAGCTGTCGACGTACGACCTTTGCCGCAGAACGTTAACCACGTAGAGTGGGTATCCTGGATCTGTCGAGGAGATGAGGCCTTTCTCTACCCGCAGCACATCGTCATGAAGTCTCCTTATATTGTCGAATCTGGCCTGTAGCGTTGTTGCAGGTAGGATTGGTTGACCGGGGATATGCCATTTATCCGCATCGGGGATATCTATACGGTCCTAAAGCCGAGGCTGCTAAGGCGGCTGGATCATAGAATCAGCTTTTTTGCCTTTCCTCGCTCTCTTCCTAGACTTCTTTACTACCGGAAGGTCGTCCAGATTACGTTGAGACGGCAATTCAGGCACCGACTCATGACACTCAAACCCTGAGGAGGCGCCAGTATAGACATACTGTTCAGCGCCACCGTCATCCTCATCCTCATCCATGGCGACGTCATCAGCAACTAATGGAGCATCCTCCTTACCCCGTCCGCTATCACCCAACCCGACACCCGACGCTAATTGGGTAGGTGGGGTGTTGATGTTCATACCTTGCTGAGGCTGCGTGCTCGTGGGTGTGCTCCCGACCGCCTCCAGACGAAGCAGACTCTTTGGCCACAACAGGACCCACCCATTGCAACAATCACCAAGCCGCCGCGGTGTCTCCTCGTCATCCACCAGTAGTGTTGGAGGAGGCAAATTCTCGTGGCCCGGTTCGACACTAGCCACGGAAACCTTGAAGACATTCGGGGGGATCGGCCGGCTGTGGAACAATGGTTCCTTTGGCTTCATTATCGTCGCCTTCCCCACGTCCACCTTCTGGTCGCTGATGGTGTACAATATGGTGCACGGGGTTTCGTCGGCCTGCAAAGAAAAGTCTACGATGTGAGACATCCGAAAGGCAACGAAAACAGGAGATTATACATTTATATTGAAGGGGGTCGGTGTGACAGATACCATGAGGGCGTCGAGCTCAGCCAAAGATGAAGCACCGCCGAGCACGTCCGGTGCGGGAGCCGGTGCAGGAGCAGGTGCGGGACTAGGTGCGGGAGCCGGTGCGGGAGCAGGTGCTCCCAAGAAGTCAGCAAGGGGAAAGTCCTCTGCATTTTTTTCTGGATTTTGCCTTGTCCAAGTGATAACGCCTGTCACCAAGGAAGTAGACAAGTCTGCAACCACCTGTTTTGCGGTAGCTACTGCTGTTGCGACTGTCTGAGATGATTTCTTCTCAACCGCAATCTCAACCTTCTTGTCGATGTTTTCTTCAGTTAACCTCCGTCTTTCCTTTCTCTCCTCCGTGGTCTCATGGTAGTACTTCTTCCACGTGGCGCCATCTCCGACACCGTGCATGCGTCCATACGACGGTCGAGTATCCACCGGTTGTTGTTTCAATATGTTTAACGCCCGGTTGAATGGAGTGTCCCACTTGGGCCTCGCCAATGCCTCAGACGGCGAGTCGCTTTCGGCCGCAATCCGGTGCTGCTCTCTCTGCAAAAGGCACAAGGATCGTTTACAAATATGACTAATGTGTGCAGTCGAATTGATCAGAAACTAAAATTACCAGCAGTCTCATGAACTCCGACTGGTGTTGTCTCGTAAACCTTCTTCACTAGGTCCCAACAGTGCCGGGCCCTCAGGACGTCACGCTCCCGCGGGACGGTGAAAACCGCCAAGGGTTCTGGGATGCCCAGACTCGCGTCTTCCGCGTCCTCCTTGGCCCATTTGGACCTCTTTCCGCCGTAACCACGGATTCCGAGGTGGTGGCTCCCAATGTTCCTCTCTTGAAGCCCCTTCATGTACTTAGACTTGTTTTTGGCAGCTTCGGCCTTGCAAGCCTCCTTGAATATTTGAAACTGGTCTTCCGTGATTGTTGGATTATCCTTTACAATCTTGGAGTAGGGTTCCTTCTTGTTGATGATCCTTGCTTTCACTCGAGTTTTCCAGGCGGCCAACGCGTCGCTAAACTTGGTCATGGCGTGTTTGTTTATCTTCTTCATTGCCAGGTCCTCGTCTGGATCTTCATAATCCTTCTCATTCCGGCCCGGGAACAAGAATATCTGGTGAAACTTCTTTAGGAGGGAGCTCCTCATATTTTCTATCCTCTGTAGTTTCTCATCGTTGATGGTGGCGGTTGTCCGTACGATGCAGCCTATTTGATTGCCGTAGCACGAGCGAGCTTCCTCGGGCGCCTTTGGCTCAAAAATGCCGTCGTCCACCTCCGTGACCACCAGCCTAGTAGTCCTGACTTTGTTAGGAAGTCGTTGCCTCTTTGCTTTCGGTTCTACACCGGCTCCGCTCCCCGAGGCAGCACCGGTCTCAGTCTCAGCGCCGGTCCCGATGCCGGTCTGAGTCGAAGCGCCGGTCTCAGTCTCAGCACCGGTCTGCGTGTCGGTCTCAGTCCCCGATGCCACCAGTGGGCCCAGCAACAACATCGGTTGATCATTGGTAAGGCTAAAAAATTCGTCTGCCGCCCGGTAGGCGTCGACGCAATCACCAGAACCCTGTCCTTCATCGTTGCTAGCCATGTTTCCTATGATTAAATCTAGTCAACTAATTCTAGACCTAATAAAATGAATAATGACATAAAAAAGGCCTATTGTTTTGCAGGAATGTTGACTCCTTCCTGGTGCGGTAAATCCCGGGCACTCGATATGTCCTAGTTTGTAGCACAAGTCATGCCGAAATTCACGGAAAAATTCGGCATGACCATTGCTAAAAAGTGGACAAATCAAGAACCTAAAATTTGCCGGAACAGAAATGAATCAACATTCCGGCAAAACATAGGCCACTCAGCATCATTCCCTGGAAACAACAAAGCCACTTGGGCACAATCGAACCACTTCAATGAAAAGATATAACATGACCACTTCAATGAAAATATATAATCAACAATAAAAGTCTACGAAGGGATCATCTTTAAAATAAAATTTGCCTAAATTCTTTTCCTTCACTAAACACTTCTCTGCCTAGGACAAAACCCAAATTATGTTGATCTAGCTATCCTTCTCTCTCACACAAACACATATTATTATCTCTAACCCTTCTCTGCCTAGGACATAACCAAATTAAATTGCAAAGGAACTCCATTTCTCTAACCCTTCTGACCTAATGCTCTAAACTAACATTTTCCTCTAACCTAGCCAACCTACTTAACCTAGCTTGTTAATCCAACGAACCTAATTAACCTACCTATTCAACCTAGTTAGTTAATCAAGTTTACCTACATAATTAACCTAATTAAACAAGTTAACGCAGCTAGTTCTCTGTCAAAGCCCTAAATAAATTTTTGCACTAATTAACCTAATTAAACTAGTTAACCTGACTAGTTCTCTGTCAAAGCCCTAACTAATTTTTGCACTAACCTAGATAATTAACCTAATTAAACTAGTTAACCTAACTACTTCTCTGTCAAAGCCCTAACTAAATTTTTTCCCTTACCTACATAATTAAGCTAATTAAACTAGCTAACCTATGCATGAGAGAGAGGAGGGGTGGGGGCTTACAGAGGATGGCTCCAGTGGTGGCGAGGGACGTAGTGGTGGTGAGGGAGGCAGTGCTGGCGAGGGAGGCAGGGGCGTCTCCGGTGACGGCGAGGGAGGCAGTTGTGGCGAGGGAGGATCCGGTGGCGTCGACGGCGGCTCCGGTGGCATTGATGAGGCCGCACGGCTCCATGGCGTCGACGGCGCACGGCTCTGGTGGCGTCGACGTCGGCAGGAGATGGCGGGGAAGTGGGGCGACG
Source organism: Triticum dicoccoides (assembly GCF_002162155.2). Taxonomy (NCBI): domain Eukaryota; kingdom Viridiplantae; phylum Streptophyta; class Magnoliopsida; order Poales; family Poaceae; genus Triticum; species Triticum dicoccoides. The sequence continues at coordinate 48,431,645 of NC_041391.1, forward strand.
GCGAATCGGGGAGACGCCGGCGGGGTGGGTCGACGGATTTGGGGGAGAAGTGGTGGCCGAGGGAAAACGGTTTTTGGTTAAGTCAAATTTAGCAGTAGCGCGTTTCGCAAAACGCGCTATAGCTAAGATAGCTACAGCGGTTTTCACAAAACGCGCTGCTGTTATAGCTATGTAATTTTCTTCCATTTTTATTTTCTTTTCTGTTTCTATAGCGGGGGTCTAGGACACGCGCTGCAGCTATGTTAGCTATAGCGCCTCTTACAAACACACGCTACTGCTATGCCTTCCTCCATTTTTTTTCTTTTTCAATTATTATGCTTTACATTTTATTTTTTCCTTTCTCCTTTTTCTATTTCTTTCATTTTCATTTACTTTTCTATTTGTTTTTCATCTTATTTTATTTCCATTAGTAGTAGCGCTCTTCGTAGGAAACGCGCTACTACTTATACCCTAGCGGTAGCGCGCTTCTTCCAAGCCCGCTACTGCTATGCGTATCCTATCATTCTACCAACGGGAATGTTAGTAGTAGCGCTTTTGGCACTACACGCGCTGCTGCTAAGGGTGTATCTGTAGCGCGGTTTTTCCTCAATCGCTACTGCTATCTAGCACTAACGCTGTTTTTAACCCGCGCTGTTGCTAAAATTCTGTATATAGGCTTTTCCCTAGTAGTGTGGTGTGGCTTGTATACTATTTCAAACGGTAAAAGCTTGATGGCCCATTTGGCTATGCGGCCAGTGGCGTTCCTGCTATTGATAATGTCGTTGAGTGGTACTTCAGATGCCACTGTGATCGAACACTCTTGAAAGTAGTGTCACAGCTTACGAGATGCCATGAGACTGTGTAGGCTATCTTCTGATAGTGGGGTATCGGGATTTGCAAGGTGTAAGGACCTCCAATACATAATAGACTGGTTTTGGGGTGGTGAATTTATGTCCCTCTTACCCTCGTTCGGCGACGAGCACAACACTAACTACTTGGTTAGTTGCCGAAATATATAATAACATGGGCTCTCCAACACCTGGGCAGCTAGGATTGGGTTGCTTGCAAGAAGGGTTTTAATTTCTTCCGGTCCGGCTGTGGCTGCGTCCATCCATTTGAAATTATCAGTGCGTCGTAATAGCTTGTAGAGTGGTAGCGCTTTTTCTCCCAATTTGGAGATAAATCGGCTTAAGGCCGCACCGCACCCAGCTAATTTTTGGACTTGCTTTAGGTCTGTTGGTATGGCCACTTGTGACAAAGCTCGGATCTTGGCTGGGTTTGCTTCAATTCCTCTATGGGAAACAATGAACCCTAGCAATTTTCTGGCTGGAACTCCAAAAACACATTTTTCCGGATTAATTCGTATGTTGTATGTTCGGAGGTTGTCGAAGGTAAGGCGGAGATCGTCCGTAATAGGCATCGAGGAAACACAAAGAATCGTGCCCCGTCGTTGCGTCAATAATTTGGTCGATGCGAGGCAATGGGAAGGGGTCTTTAGGGCAAGCCTTGTTGAGATCCTTGAAATCGACGCATAGGCGCCAGAATTTGTCCTTCTTTGGTACCATAACCACGTTGGCTAACCAATCCGGATGTTTAATTTCCCTAATAAATCCAGCCTCCAGCAACTTGGCTAACTCTTCTCCATGGCTTGACGCTTGGGTTCAGAGAATCACCGTAGTGTCTCCTTCACGGATTTGAATACCTTGATTATATTGAGACTGTGTTCGGCCAGTCTTCGTGGGATGCCGAGCATGTCTGAAGGGTGCCAGGCAAAGATATCCTAGTTCTCTCGCAGGAATGTGCATAGGGCGGCGTCCACTGCCGGATCCAGCTGTGGTCCCATAGATGTTGTTTTGTTAGGGTCCGTCGGGTGCACTTGAAAGAGGTGGATTTGAATCTCTTATCAAGAATCACATTGTCCCTATCCACCATGGACCGTAGGGTGGTTAATTCCTCCACCGCTAGGGCTTCGGATAGCACCTCGAGGGCCAAGGATGCAGTTTTATTTTCGGCACGAAGGGCTTTGTCCATGTCGCTCAAAATTGTGATGATTCCATTAGGTCCGGGCATTTTGAGCTTCATATACCCGTAATGGGGTATATCTTGGAAGCGTGAGAAAGCGTCCCGGCCGAGGATGGCGTGATACCCACTATTGAAGGGGAACACATGAAAGAGCAACTCTTCGGATCTATAGTTTTCGGGCGTGTCGAATACTACATCTAGTTTAATTCTCCCAGAGCATCGCGCTTCTCGACTGGGAATAATACCTCGAAAGGTGGTATTGCTTTGCTCGATGCATGATTTGTCCATCTGCATTTTATCGAGCGTGTCCTCGTAGATGAGGTTAAGCCCACTTCCGCTGTCCATGAGCACTTTAGTAAGCCAAAAACCATCCACAATGGGGTTTAGTACTAGGGAAGCAGGTGCTCGGACTGACCGAACCTTTGGTTCGTCTTCGGCCATAAAGGTTATTGCCGTGTTGTTCCATGGGCTCAGTGCGGTAACTTGCTGGACTTCGGCAAGGTCGCGGAGTGCCCGTTTGCACCGATTGTTCGAAGAAAAGGTCTCGAAGACAGTAAGGACGCTGAAGTTGTCCCTCTCCAGAGAGTATTTCTCTGGAGTGGTGGTGAGGATGGCCTCTCCACATTTTGCTACTTGTTAGAGTACCCAACATGCTCGGAGGCTACGGGTTAGGACTGTGCACGGAGTGGCGTGTATCGGGCAGGGCTTGTCCAGGAGTTTGTCAAGAACGGACATGTGTCCCGTGAAGGGTTTATTTTTCTTGCCTATAGACTGGTGGTCGGGTGACCCGCCAGGATGTATCCGTTTAGTCCGGGCCGCACACTGCTTAAAGGCAGCGGGCTCCAGTTGATTTTTCTGGGCACTCCATGTGCTTTCCATTGCACAGTACTTTTGCACTACTTGAGATAGTTCCGTAAAGCTCTATATGTAGCGACGGTCAAGGGCATTCAATATTCCCTTGTCAGTGCAGTTGCAATGAAAGACCGAAACTACGCTGTCGTCCGGGCAGTCTTGGATCCTATTTTTAACAAGCAGGAATCTGGCCCAAAAGTGATGGATCGTTTCCGGAGGCTGCTGCCGCAAATACATCAGGTCGTATATATCTGGAGGACCTGAGTTGCTTGGAGAGTATAGATTGTGGTGGGTGGGTGGTTTAAATTTTAGATCCAGTCCCACCTCTGTATCCGGAGCTTGAGAGGCCTCCGAGGCGACCGGTGGGTTCGGGGAGGCCCAAGGGATCCTGCAGTCCTATGTTTGAGCCAGAGTCCAGAGGGCGTGAGGTCCCGTCCGAAGGGGGAGTATTCGACTCAGGGCTTTCGGAGACCCGAACATACTTAGTCTTTAATGTAGGGAGGGAAGTGTCTTTGGCCGGTTCCTCAATGACCGCTACAAGATGGGTGATCGGTGGGTGATTAATTTCCCTCCGGTCAGGCTTGAGCCCGATCCGATCATAGTCCATTGAGACCCTCAGGGCGGCGATGCGGTCCAGAAGTTCGTTTAAAGACAAGACCGCCGGATCCAACTTTTTGGAGTACTTGGGGCCGATGCGAAGACGGTGTCCGGCGGCCATGGGGATTGTTACGGGCTCGACGGCCGTGCAAGCTCCTACGGTGAAACCGTCGAATTGGAGGGTCTGCCCAGAGGCCAGGCACCCTCCAGAAGTGATATTGTTGTTGATGACTAGGCGAGCCATAGATTGCTTCTGTAGACAACACGACAGAGCTCTCAATGAAAGCACCAATGTTAGTGTCATAACCGGTAGATCTTGGGTAGGGGGCCCAAGTTGTGCGTCTAAGGATCGATGGTAACATGGGACCAGGGGACATAGTGTTTACCCAGGTTCGGGCCCTCTTAAAGGAGGTAAAATCCTACTCTTGCTTGATTATATTCGAAGAGTATGAAGATTACAAGAGTTGATCTACCTCGAGATCGTAATGGTTAAACCCTAGATGTCTAGCCTATGAGTACTCTGATGGCAGTAATGAAGGTTAGCCTCTACGGACTAACCCCTCCCGTTTATATACACACCGGAGGGGCCTAGGGTTTATACAAGGTCGGTTCATAAGGGAAGGGAACACCCGGACTCTAGTCTTGCCGCTTACGTATAGATAAGTCCCATCCGGACACGGAGAATAATCTCCAACTTGATCTTGAACGGCCCATCCACCCTGGCCCATACTCCTGGGCCGGACACATGAGGACCCCCGAATCCAGGACTCCCTCAGCAGGGGCGAGGGTATATATATAGGCATGTCTTTAGTTCCGGTTGGTGGCTAGAACAGGGACAGAAGACTGACCTTTAGTCTCGGTTCCAGCCACCAACCGGGACTAACGGTGCTGCGCCAGGAGCGACGCCCATTGGTCCCGGTTCGTGTTTGGAACCGGGACCAAAGGAGTCAGACGAACCGGGACCAATGAGCCTCGAGGCCCGGCCGGCGCCCTGGCCTCACAAACCGGGACTGATGCACTCATTGGTCCCGGTTCATAGGAGAACCGGGATTAATGCCGTTTTCTGGCCTGAACCAAAGCCATGTTTTCTACTAGTGTGCATATGATAATGCAAAGCCAACACTGGCAGGATCTTTCAAAAAAAAGTTGTTTTAGATTTGTTTAGATGTGGGTGTAGACAACTAATTTGGGACAGAGGGAATAAATGTCAATGCAATATCTTTTTCTTGTGGGGGAAGTGCTAATGCAATCTTGGTAGTGAATCATATGTATGAGTACAAAGTACTGCTAATATGATTTCAGTCCTGATGGCTCCCACACAAAAAATAAATCCTAATGGTTGTCATGTGAATGCAGGAACGATATAAAAGGATGTCTTCCTCTAATTAGACGCGACACGAGGTAGTGGGACCTGCATAAACAAAGAGAGAAAGTTTGCGACAGTGGCAGGCAACGTAGCCAAATCAAACCTTTTGTTAGCGAACATTTCCGTAGCATAATGAGCCACGGGGATTAGTTTACGAGGTTTACGGACTTAATTAATCAAAGGCTAATAGGATTTGAGAGATTGGGGGAGGTTGGGCCCCACCACGGCTGAAATTCAGGGGGTGGGCATCATTTTTGTTGTACGGATGCAAATCCTGATTTCTATGGACTCAGATTCGTAACATAATGATTTGGAAGCAAAATATATATCTGTGAAAGCAGGGCGTCATTTTTGTTGTACGAATGCAAATCCTGATTTCCATGCATTCAGATTCCATATTCTATGGAAGCAAATGCTCATTTCTTTGGATGCAAACTCATATTTATTCGGATGCATATACCAATTTATTTGGAAGACAAGTTCAATTTAAATGTTTTTCTTAAAGTGTCCATAACAATTGTAAAAAAATGTTTGACCGGAGGATGAAATTGTAATGTTGGAAGACAGGCATCTCCATTGTGCTTGGAGGATGCAAAATAAAGTGTCATGTTGGATACAAATCTCACCAAATTGAAAGAAAAAAAACAGTTGATGTGGAGCAAATTTGCTAGCCGGTAGAAGCAAAATGAATTGATACACTTTCACTTAACAGAACAAGGTCATTTCCCTTACTTGCCCTTCCTATCTCTAGTTCACGGCCTCTATGAGCCGCACGGTCAGACTCAGTATTGTGAGCGTGATCAACAAAACCGGGGCGCCAAGCTGTTGCTGCTGATAGTAACAATAGCCTGAGAAACAAAACACAACACCACATCTTGTGACTGAATATTTCAACACTGGCCCAAACAAAAATAAACTGTCAACTAATCCCTACAAACAAAACACTACAAAAACTAGACATTGAAAAGGTCTGATGCTTCAGGAGAAAAAAAAACATGGTCCTATAATAAGTTTACATTTTGTTACATTGGGCCACAGCCATAAATGGCTCTGAACAGGGGAGCAGTTAGCTAAAATTAAATGGAAACGGCATTGCACGACTGTGATAATGCCCGCCGTAATGCTTTAGCATGGCATTGGCTGCAAGGCTCCATAACAGTTAACTTAACTGTAGATGGAACTTCATTCTCAATGTATGTTCTGATAGCCGAGAGTGCCCTGGGGGTTTCCATGAGAATACCAACCCCCATGGGCATACACCAATCGTACTTGCCGTCATCATAACACCTATGCCCATAAATGGTGTCCAATGTAAGACACTCAAGTGACACCGCGTTCTTGAGAATATAACATGTCAGTTCAATCAAGCACTTCGCAGAGCTGAAACCACTGATCTTCACGCTCTTGAGGCAGCTATGGCGGTGTTCAGGCATGTGCCTCAGTTGAGAATCAGCAAAAATTGACTTGTGCAACATACGCAACTGAGTCACCTGACAATAGATAGAAAGGATAATAATTATTTGAGTTAAACGGACCCAGATGCTTTGCAGGATGAAATGAATAAACAGCGCCAGCGCCTTACATCTAATTTCAAAGTCTCCAAGGAAGGAGAAGCATCCAGGAAAGAAACCAGAGAAAAATAGTCATATGGCCGGTACTCGATTGTTCCTGTTCTCAAATTAACGTTCAGGTGCTTAAGGTAGAGGAATTTGGTAGGCAGCATTGGTGCATCGACCACCTGCAAACAAAAAATGACATGTATCAGATACACTATACCAGGGATGACTAATGTAACCTGCATATTGCAGAGAATATATACCTCCCACGGTGATTCTATGGCAAGAGTTTCAATATTTGGCAGCATGGGTGGCAGCTTGGCACAGGCATCACGGATAAGGTTGTCTTGTTGCAAGTATAATTCCTTCATTTGCAATGTTTCCACAAGTGAGAAGTCTAAGCTGCTTCCTCTAAGGTAAAGACTAGAGAGATTTGGTGCTTTGCTCTCTATCACTGTCAATCTCTCGCATTCTAAAACACTAAGCACAATGAGGCGCTGCAGGGCACAAGATAACTTCAGACACCTAATCTCAGCGCACCTAGTAAGATCTAATAGCTCCAAAGCAGGAGAGTTGGAAAGAAGGCACTCTAACTCATTCCACGTAATGCTCACACAGCACAGGCACAGCCTTGTCAGGCTTCTCAAGGGGCCAAGTTCAACTGTGGGATGGAGGTCACAAAAACGAAGTGAAAGGTGCCTAAGTGAGTTTCCAACCCTGTCAGATAAAAGAGCGCACGGGAAGTTGTATTTTCTCATTGTTTCAGTTTCAGACAACACGAAGGTGAGTTCTTCAAGCCCAGGCTTAAGAGCAATCTGAAGCCAACGGTCAAAATAACTGAAGTCATCGAGCCCATTCATTTCATTGTACTCAAGCTTGAATGTTTTCAAGCTGCCTTTGTGTTTCCTGAGAATGCAGTCAACCTTGTGGTGGAACTTCTCGCCACTCGCACTCTTCAAGCCAATTGTATACTTATTAAATACGAGATTGGAATGACATCTCCAGGAATGTAAAAAGGCTTGAGATAGGCAAGCAGCACGAGCAGCTTCACGCATTGGCATTAAGGAGTGTATACGAAGCAATATGTCCTGCACACACACAAGAATTGGATAAAAGATCAAAATTGGAAGTGTAAGGTCAATGGTACAATTGGAGAAAGAAAAACAGTAGAACCACACGAATAACATTGTACCCAGGTAGCCCTTCACAGGTGCACTGATTTACATAGGTAGATAGTGCAAAGGAACGCAACTGTGCTAGGTTAAACTCAGCAATGCATAGAGAATATTTTTTTTCTAACATTATTACTGGCTTTTTGGAGGTGGAGGACGAGGGGGAGACAGTTGCTAACAGCTCACACCAATTAACTACTTCATGAAATATACTTTTGCTTGCATCAGTTGCCACCCAACAATGATGTTTCTGTGCAATTTGGAGTATGTTATTGTGCAATAATATGTTTATAAATGTTTATAAATGGGTTAAAAACAGAAATGAATATGTAATTTCAGCATAGGGTACAAATAGCATATCAAAACTGAAAAGTTAAACAGATGGAAGTCTATGAAATGACACTGACATTGCATGGAAAACATGAACCTGGGCAACTAAGATGAAGAGATAATTGTTCAAGAAGACCATGAAGATAAAGAGAAAAAAGGCAGAAAATGCAGAGTTCAATTCATAAATAGCTTTAGGTAGCACAAATTGCACAAAAGCTAAAAATCAACGCTACAGCATCTATAGTGCAATTGTGAAAGTTTTGATATTTTTTGTAGATTTGGGTACCACAATAGCAGAATCAAATATTTTGGAAAAGGTTCTGCAGCAGGTGGAAAGATGAATCATTTTTTAAATTTCTGTGATGAATATCCCAATCAATTATCGCATGAACTTTGTTACAGCGCAACACTAGCTTCATAGTGCTAATCAAAGCTTTCTGTTCACTTTTACAAGACATACTAAATCAAATCATAATGGTTTGGTGATAGTTACAAAATCATAATGATGAGCGAGTGCATTTTATATAAGAACCCAACTGTATCATTTTGAGGCACTCACAATGGTATTACACTAGTTGTTGATGAAAGTGTGAATTTGGATTTTGGAGTGCAAAACTGCACCTTGTAAAAATGAAGGGAGGTAGCAATTACTAAATCACTCAGTTATTAGTACCAAAGCACCTAAATTGCGCACGAAATTCTAAAAAGCTGTGTTGGACACGTTACCATGCTTTGCAGAGAGAGCAGCTACAGCTATAACAAATTGTCCAGTTTCTCATTGGTTGAGTAAAAAAAATCATCTTTTTTGTGTTATAAGTAGTAGGATGTGACCAAAAATAACTTCTCTCTGTTACAACATTAATATGTGACCAAAAGGATCTTTTCTCTGTTTTCAAATCGTAATAATATGCAGCTAATCTAGCATAGTCCCGAGAATTAGTCCTTTTAGAGTAGTCCCGAGAATTAGTCCTTTTAGAGTAGTCCCAGTGACATTATGCTTGAAAAAATGAAAAAATGAACGCCTCCGTTACCTCAGGGAGCTCTGGGATTGCCATTCTCTTAATTTTGCCAGATTGAGAATCGTCATCTTGTTGACCGGGCGATCCCTTCCTTTTACCCGTCGTCAATGAGGCCATAAGCCGACCTGAGACGGGGGAAACAAAAGGAGGATGGTCATGAGTTTGATGCCGACGCCGCTGCCGGTCGCGCTGCGGAGGCATGAGCCTGTTGAGCGCAAACAGCCCCATGGATGAGGGATCTGGCCGAGAAACCAACCACTTCGGATCTCGACACCTCCTTCAGATCTCGACTTTTCTCCAGCTCTCCTCTCATCTCATTATAAATCTTTGTTTTTGGTTCCGTTTCCAACTCAAATTCGAGCCGGCGCCGGAGCGGTCGGGCGGGGCTATCTACTTGCACCGAAACAGAATAGGCAAAACCCTAGGTGCGGCTATCTTTCCTTTTCCTTTTCTTTTTAGGTGCGGCTATCTTTCCTATTCTTTTCTCTGTATACTAGTAAATGTGCATTGTGCAATGCACGTCTCGACTAATGCACATAAATTAGTTTGTTTTTGTTTGCGGAAAAAAATTCCGATCTATTCATCTTCATTTATCCTACTACAATGAACACCGGAAATAATAAAAATTACATCCAGATCCCTAGACCACCTAGGGACGACTACAAGCACTGAAGCGAGTCGAAGATGCGCCCCCGTAATCACCCCTCCCTCATTGGTGCCCGGCAAAATTTGTTGTAGTGGACACTCGGGAAGTCGCCATGCTAAGCCACCGTAGGACCAGCGCACCAGAACAGTTACCGCAGCCGTTGAAGAGTGGCGCAGATTGGAAAGATCTAACCCGAAGACACACGAATATAGGCGAACTACGACCAAATCCGAGCAAATCCATCAAGGACAGATCCGCTGAAGACACATCTCCACACGCCTACCAACGATGCTAGACGCGCCACCGGGACGGAGCCTGGGCTGGAGAACTTTATTCCATCTTCAGGGAGTTGCCGTCGTCTCGACTTCCTGAGCAGGACACCACTCTAACAAAACTCAAAGAAACACCTAAAACTGGAGCCCTCCCACTGGCAAGGACCAGGATCCACCGCGCCGCCATGGCCCTATGGCCACGAGAGATGAGGTGGACCGGCGGCGGCGCCGGCGGGAGATAGAGGAACCCTAGGTTTTGGGAGGAGCCAGTTGCGTGAGGCTTGGTAATAGCTGCACAAATTAGTTTGTTTCTAACAAGAGGTAATATCTAAAGAGGAACCCTAAGTTTTAAAAAGATTACAAATGAACCTCGGGTTGAAATGAATTAAACAAAACTCTAGTTCAACTTCATATGGTCTAGAAGTAAGATAATCATATTCTAGTACACTATCCTTTTCACGAAGTCCAATTACGTCAATTGAAAATCAAGTTTGGGAGATTCATAAACCACACAGTTTTGTTTTCCAGGAAATAAACCACGCAGTTTGACGTGGAGTGTGCAAGGCGGACTACCCGTATGAGAATATATACATGCATGTCTAAGTTACATCTCTTCTCTAGAAGAGCGAGGCTATCATCAAAACATGTGAAGGCAGCCAAAATGAATCAGTTTAGAATGTGCACAATTACCCTGTTCACTCTACGACTTGGGAGTCTTGCCAAATAAACCAATCTTCAAGCTTTTGTATGAAACTTATGTTGTATACATCTTGTGGAGTAAGTAAAACAGTTGATGATTTCCGACCAGTTGATCTCCATCGCCTAGATCGCTCGCTGCCAGAATGCTGGCTGCCACCTCATGGCCAAGTTTGGTCGCACGGAAGGTTGTACTGCAGTTTGGATAGGCTCCTGTCCAGATGAACTTTCTGAATCTATTCATAGGAATTGTAATGCTGCAACCTCTCAAATAATGGGTTCATCTCGATCCTCCTTTCTGGCAGGTCGAGCCCCATGGCTCTTGCATCTTCGCAGGTTTTGGATTGTGGCTCGTTGCCGGATCCGGACCAGACGGAGGTTTGTTGGCATAGGATGGGGACCGGAGGAAACTTTGGTCAGCTAGGCCGGCCCGGCATCGGTGACGTCACTCGATGCCGTTATCCTCCGTGGAGGCGAAGCCAAGGTCTCTCCTATCCACCTCTGAACCCCTCCCGGACGAAAGTCCAAAATTCAGTCTAGATTTGGTGGCGGCGACGTCCTGCGCGTCGTATCCTCCATGGAGGCGCCGTCTTTGGAGGACCTGCTGTTCAGGGGAGAGATGCTGTGGATGATGGGCTCCGAGTACCTCTAGCAGTGGCGACGGTGTGGAGGTTGCCAGGTGGTGCGGCGTTGTATCTACCGCATAGATGACGACGAGTTTTGGCGGCATGGTGCAGCTGCATATCGACGACGGATGCGGCTAGATGGGCGAGCGCAGGGCGGTGGAGCTGTCTGGCGCCATGTTGGCGTCGATGACAGCAAGACCGGGCAAGGTAGATGCACCAGTACAACACTGAAGATGGATTGGTGGCAGGTGGCTGCGGCGGCCTCATACCCGGCAGGCGTCCTGGTTGAGGAGTGCGCCGGACTGATGAGTGCCCCATACCCGCCAGGCGTCCTGGTTGGGACCTTAGGTCTTAAATGTTAGGTTTGGATGCGAGGTCTGTTTGGTATTAGGCCCAGACTATCAGCGCCCCTTCATCAACTGGTTAGGAGTAGCGACGGATGTTGCCTAGACGGTGGCTTTAGTCTTGCTGTTGTACGACTTTGTATGATCTTGTGTGAACAATTAATAAAGTGGCTGCATGCATTGTCCAGATGCACAGGCCGGGGGTCCTTCTCCTTTTCTAAAAAAAAATTACCCGCAAATGAAAAATATACATCAACAGAACTTTCTTTAAAGCCAACCAAACGTAAATTACAATCAGTGTACCTTGTAAAGCTGGTACTTAAAGTACAATCCATGCATAATTATTAAAAAAATACTCCAATAAGGAACAACTCAATGTCAGTAAAACAATATTGATAGCCATTCTTCAGCCCATGTGCAGCAGAAGAAACATGAGGGCGGGGGATGTAGTCCAGTGACAGTATGATCAATAGGCAACAAACAAGCAACAACAATAAGGAGGAGATAATTGTGATTATTAAAATGACTTTTTCCGCAAACTTTATTGTCAAAGCGCATTTGGTTGGACCATAATTAGTTGGAAACTATCTTCCTTGATTGATGCATAGGAGTTACAGGTTACAACATATATGCAAAGGGAGTCTACCCAACGCCCCTGCAATGGTGGCACGCAGGCCAGGCGTGGCTAGACTCAGTCATACAAGTACAAAAGTGAGTTACAGAGTACATGCAATATACATACGCTAACACCCCCCCCCCCCCAGCCGGAACTCCGTTGGGTAGGATGTTGAGGCTGGACCGAAAGTCGAAGAACACCGTTGATGGTAACCCCTTTGTGAAGACATCCGCAAACTGAGAGCTCGATGGAACGTGTAGAACGCGGACCTCGCCGAGAGCCACCCTGTCGCGTACAAAGTGCAGGTCGATCTTGATATGTTTGGTGCATTGATGCTGGACTGGGTTACAAGCGAGATACGAGGCACTGATGTTAAGCTCGAAGAGAAGTTGACGCAGCCAGCATGATTCAGCCACACAATTTGCAACACCGCGGTATTCTGCTTCGGCGCTGGAGCGGGAGATGGTGGCTTGCTTCTTGGAGGACCACGAGACAAGGTTGGAACCGAGGTAAACACAAAACCCAGAAGTGTACTTCCGAGTGTCCGGGCACCCCGCCCAATCACCGTCGAAATAAGCAATGAGATCGTCGGTGGAGGACTTGTAGAGCTGAAGTCCATAGTGAGAGGTGCCGCGCAAGTAGCGAAGAATCCGCTTCACGAGATGCATATGAGAGTCGCGAGGTGCATGCATGAAGAGACAAGCCTGTTGGACGGCATAGGCAATGTCGGAGCGCGTGAGGGTGAGATATTGCAAGGCACCGGCGAGGCTACGGTAGAGTGCGGGGTTGGAGAGAGGCATGCCATCATGGGAGGACAGTTTGGAGCTGGTGTCAACCGGCGTGGATACCGGCTTACAGTTGAGCATCTTGGCCCGGTCCAAGATCTCAAGAGTATACTGTTGTTGGCACAAGAAAAGACCAGACCCGTTGGTGGTGACATTGACGCCCAAGAAGTGGTGGAGAGCACCAAGATCAGTCATAGAGAACTCGTGCTTGAGCAAGGCAATGACGGAGTGAAGTGTAGTGGTGCTGTTTACCGTGAGAATGATGTCATCCACATATACTAACAATTACGTGATGGAGGCGCCATGGTGCAAAATAAAGAGGGAGGAGTCACTCTTGGAGGCTCGAAATCCGAGACAGAGGAGATAGGCCTGGAACCGAAGGAACCAAGTGCGTGCGGCCTGTTTGAGGCCATAGAGAGACTTGCGGAGGTGGCAAACATGCTCCGGTCGGGTGGGATCCACAAACCCAGCGGGTTGAGCGCAACGGACCGTCTTGTGAAGATCGCCATGAAGAAAGGCATTCTTCACGTCGAGTTGATGAATGGGCCAAGAGTGGGAGGTGGCAAGACTCAACACAACGTGAATGGTGGCCGGCTTGACAACCGGGCTGAAGGTCTCTCCATAATCAATGCCTTCTTGCTGAGTGAAGCCACGAACAACCCATCGTGCTTTGTAGCGAGCCAAAGAGCCGTCAGGATGGAACTTGTGATGAAAAATCCATTTGCACGTGACCACGTTGACACCTGCAGGTTTAGGCACCAAAGGCCAAGTGAAGTTGTTCATTAAAGCATTGTATTCTTCTAGCATAGCTTGGCGCCAATGGGGGTATTTGAGGGCGGATTTGTATGTGGGTGGAAGTGGGGAGATGGAAGAAGAAGTGGTGTCGTCGAGAAAAAAGACGTTTGGGCATGAGATACCCGGTTTTGGCTCGTGTGGACATGCGATGGGCATTGTTTGGTGGTTGTACGGGGATGGCATGGCGCGGGAGACGTGGCGCGGCAGGAGTGGATGGCGCGGAAGGGGAGGTGGATGCAGTGGGGCCGGAGGCAGAGCAGGGCGGGGGATCCGAGGAGGATCTGTGTCCAGTTGGTGCGGCAGAAGCGTCAGAGGCGGGCGTGCGGGTGGCAGACGCGGAAAGCGAGGTCGATTGACCAGGCGATGCGGGAATCGAGGGCAAGGGAGCGGCATGGGAGG
>NC_041391.1:48446026-48452728 GCF_002162155.2 Triticum dicoccoides
GGCATGGGAGGTGGACGCGTGGGGCGAGGCCGGGCCTGCGGAGGAAGCGGTCGGGTGGGTGGGGGCTGGTGGGAATCGGCGCGCAAATCAGGGGGCGATGGCGGACTAGGCGATCGAGTGGGGGTGGGTGGGATTTAGTGGGGTCCGTCGTTGGGAGGGGCGCGCGAATCGGGGGGCGAGGGTGGATCCGCTGGTGGGGACGGCGCCGGATTCGAGGCATGCAAGGGCTGGATAGGGCCTGCATGGAGATTTTCTGTGGAGGACGGCTGCTTGTGCCAGGATGTGTGCGGCTGGTAGGGAAATACCGTCTCATCGAAAACAACGTGACGGGAAACAATGACACGGCAGGAGGCGAGATCATAGCACCGGTACCCTTTGTGCTCGAGGGGATAACCGAGGAGAATGCAGCGAGTGGAGCGTGGGGCGAGCTTGTGATCTGAGGTGGCATAGGTATTGGGGAAACATAGGCACCCGAAGACGCGAAGATGATCATAACTGGGATGGACGCCATGCAAGAGAAAATATGGAGTGTGGGAGGCAATGGCATGAGTGGGATGATACGTCTCCAACGTATCTATAATTTTTGATTGCTCCATGCTATATTATCTACTGTTTTGGGCAATATTGGGCTTTATTATCCACTTATATATTATTTTTGGGACTAACCTATCCTCCGGAGGCCCAGCCCAGATTTGCTGTTTTATGCCTATTTCAGTGTTTCGAGGAAAAGGAATATCAGACGGAGTCAAAACGGAACGAAATCAACTAGAGAAGTTATTTTTGGAAGGAAAGCAACCCAGGGAACTTGGAGTGCACGTCAGGGGAGATACGGGCTCCCCACAAGGGTGGGGGCGCCCCCCCCGGCACACCCCCTTGCCTCGTGGGGCCCCCGTAGCTCCTCTGACGTACCCCCTTCACCCATATATACTCTCGTACCCTAAAACTTCCGCCGCCGCAAGCCTCTGTAGCCACGAAAAACCAACCGGGGCCCTCTTCGGCACCCTGCCGGAGGGGGCCATCATCACCTGTGGCCATGGAGGAGTATCCCGGAGGGGTCTTCATCATCATGAAGGCCAAGGACCAGAGGGTGGAGGCCATGGAGGAGGAAGCACAAGGGGGAGAACCTCTCCTCCTCTCTTCCGGTGGTGCCGGAGTGCCATCGGGAGGGGAATCATCGCCACGGTGATCGTCTTCATCAACATCACCATCATCATCACCATCCTCATCTCTTTTACGCAGTCCACTCTCCCGCACCCCGCTGTAATCCCTACTTGAACATGGTGCTTTATGCCACATATTATGATCCAATGATGTGTTGCCATCCTATGATGTTTTGAGTAGATATCTTTTGTCTTTGGGTTGATTGATGATCTAGATTGGTATGAGTTGTATTTTTTATTTTGGTGCTGTCCTATGGTGCCCTCCGTGTCGCGCAAGTATGAGGGGTTCCCGCTGTAGGGTGTTGCAATACGTTCATGATTCGCTTATAGTGGGTTGGTGAGTGAATAGAAGCACAAACCCGAGTAAGAGGGATTGTTGCGTATGGGAATAAAGAGGACTTGATGCTTTAATGCTATGGTTGGGTTTTACCTTAGTGATCTTTAGTAGTTGCGGATGCTTGCTAGAGTTCCAATCTTAAGTGCATATGATCCAAGTAGAGAAAGTATGTTAGCTTATGCCTCTCCCTCATATGAAACTGCAATAGTGATTATCGGTCTTGTTAACAATTGCCTAGGACAATTCCGCACACCGATCCATCATTATTCCACACTCGCTATTTATATTATTTAGTATTTTATTCTAACTCTATGATAACAGCACCTACTTTTATGTTTTAGCTCTCCGATACTATGCAAAGTTATCCCCTCCATACCCACAACGTAGTTTTATTTCTCGTTGCTAGTTGAAAGCAAACGTTCGGTGCGGGTAGAGTCGTATCAGTGGTAGATAGGGCTTGAGAGAATATTGATCTTATCTTTACTTCCTTGTGGGTTCGACGCTCCATACTTATCACTTCCATCTTTGGAAAGTGCTACAATGATTCCTTGCACTTGGGGATTATCAAGCTCTTTTCTGGCGCCGTTGCCGGGGAGCAATAGCGTCGGGCTGATATTCTCCTGTGTGCTTGTTTGCTTTCTTCACTATTTAGATTTTGTTTTTCCTTTTTGTTTCGGTTTAGTTGTGGGTGAAACATACAAAAAAATTTAAAAATGAAAATACAAAAAAATTATTACTTGCCTTTCATGCCTAAAAAGTTTTTCAAAAAGAGAAGTGATTTGAAGGTTTTGCATTGAAGAAGTGAGGGTCGACCTTGACCACTTGTGCTCATGCTCACGGAAACAATGTAGAATTTTTCATGGAAGTTTCTCTGTAAACAATTATCCCGTTGTATATTTTCCATGTATTATAAAATATTATGCCAAGCTTTGGTTTTACGATGATTAGATTGCTTGTTTGCTTTGTGCAAAACAAAAACAGAAACTTTGGCTGTAGTGCATGAATTTACATTTTTAACTGGAAATTCAAATGGTTCTGATTCTTTTTGAACATTATTTATGTACAAATTTTTCAAATTTTAAAATTTAGTTTATAATTTTAGGAGTTACAGAAGTTTGCCAAACATCCAGATTACTGCAGACTGTTCTGTTTTTAACAGATTCTGTTTTGCATGTGTTGTTTGCTTATTTCGATGAATCTATGGCTACTATTGTTGGGTATGCACCATAGAGAACTTGGAATAAAGTAGGTTTAACACCCATACAAATAAAGAATGAGTTCATTACAGTACCTAAAGGTAGTGATTTGTTTTATTACACTAACGGATCTCACAAGTTTTTGTTTAAGTTTTTTGTGAATGAAGTGTTTGCAGAACGAGGAGTTACCGATGTGAGAAGAATAAAGAAAGGCAAGAGTTCAAGCTTGGGGATGCCCAAGGCACCCCAAGTAAATATTTCAAAGGGTACTCAAGCATCTAAGCTTGGGGATGCCCCGGTTGGCATCCCATCTTTCTTCTTCAACGATTATCGGTATACCTCGGTTTTTGTTTTGTTCACATGATTTGTGTCCTTTGTGTTTTTGTTTTTCCTTTAAGATCCATGCTAGCATGAGTTATCCCTTCAATGATTTATAGAATACTTCATGTGCTTCACTTAAATCTTTTAAGTATGACCTTATAGAATTGCTCTTTGTGCTTCACTTAAATCTTTTGAGTATGGTTTTATAGAATGCTTCATGTGCTTCACTTATACATTTTGAGCTTGGATATTGGTCAGTTGTAGAATGCTCCATGAACTTCACTTATACCTATTGGAGTATGAATAATACTATCATTTAAAGTGGGTTTGGAAGAGTGTCAACTTTAGGAATTAGTGATCCCACTATTTTGGAAGATATTGAATCTTAGTGTGATATTTATGAAAGTGGATTTGGAAGAGTATCAACTTTAGTTAGTAATGATTCCACTATTTCGGAAGAGGTTCCAATTGAGTATGAGAACAAAGTTTTTACCCATGATGCCTCTGAAAATTATTATGAGGGAGGAATACGTGCTTGTAGGAGTTGCAATAATATTGAGTTTCCTCCCTATGTGCTTAAAGTTTTGAAAGTTGTGCTTGTTTTGCCTTCCAATGCTAGTTGATTGTTGTTCTTATAAATTGTGTACTCACAAAATCCCTAGTCATAGGAAGTGTGTTAGATTTAAATATGCTAGTCATATTCTTCAAGATGCTCTCTTTGTGTTTCAATTCCCATCTTTAAAGTGAGCATCATTGAAATCATCATGCCTAGCTAAAAGGCATTAAAGAAAAGCGCTTGTTGGGAGACAACCCAATATTTACCCTTACCTTTTTGTGTGTTTACATTATTAAGCTACCGTATTAATCATGTTTTATAGCTTTTGTTTCAATAAAGTTCCAAGTAAGACCTTTGGGAAGACTTGGGTGAAAGCTAATGTGATCTTGCTGTAAAAAACAGAAACTTTGCGCTCACGAGAATAGATGTCATTTTTTACAGAAGAGTGCTATTGAGTTGATTATTTCTGCAGAAGATTAATAGAAAAATTTCTCACGTCCACCAATTTATTTCATAATTTTTGGAGTAGCATAAGTATGGTTATTGTTCATATCATTACAGACTGTTCTGTTTCTGACAGATTCTGTTTTCATTGCATAGTCTGCTTGTTTTGTAGTTTCTATGGCTTCTATTTCTCAATATAATTTGTAGAATTGATATACAGTAGGCATTATGTGAAAACAATCATGAACCTTGTCTTTGTCAGTACCAAAGTGAATGGTTTGCTCTTTATCATACTAACCTATCTCACGAAGTTTGGCAAAGTTTTGTGTGATTGAAGTTTTCAAGTTTTGGGTGAGATATCGATATGAGGAGAATAAGGAGTGGAAAGACCCTAAGCTTGGGGATTCCCAAGGCACCCCAAGGTAATATTCAAGAAAGACTCAAGCGCATAAGCTTGGGGATGCCCCGGAAGGCATCCCCACTTTCGTCTTCAAAACTATCGGTATACTTTACTCGGAGCTATATTTTTATTCGTCACATGATATGTGTTTTAATTGGAGCGTCATTTTATTTTGTTAGTATTTGCTTTATGTTATTTAGAATAATGTTTTACATCTTTAGTTTCAATAAAAATGTCAAGGATAGCCTTTACCATGCTTATTTTGCTAGTTTACATGTTGCTGTTTGAAAACAGAAAGTTTACCGCTGTTGCAAAAATTCCCTAGAAAAGTCAGAGCATGATATAATGTTGAAACTTTTTGCATAATTAGCTCTGATAAATATACTACAGTGGGAATTTTCTCTCATAATTTTTGGAGTTAGGAAAGTATTGATACTCTTGCATTCTTTACAGGCTGTACTGTTTTGGTAGATTGCTGTTATAGTTGCATTGTTTGCATATGTTTGCTTGTTTAATGATTCTATTTTAGGATGGGAGTATTAAATATGCAGAGGCATTTAGTATGCAATGTTGAATAATAATGTTAGTAATTTGTTACAGTAGAAAATGATAAGGTTTTGCATTGGTTTACACTAACCTATCTCACGAGTTCTTGTTGAGTTTGGTGTGTATGAAGCTTTTGAGATTTAGGAAACCGACGTATAAAAGGAACTAAGGAGACACAAAAGCTCAAGCTTGGGGATGCCCAAGGCACCCCAAGACATTATTTCAAGAAGTCTCAAGCATCTAAGCTTGGGGATGCCCCGGTAGGCATCCCACCTTTTCTCTTCAACAACTATCGGTTAGTATCGGTTGAGCCTAAGTTTTTGCTTCTTCACATGAGTTGTGCTATCCTTGCAAGGTCATTTTATTTTGTTTTGCTTGCTATTTGAATAAAATCATTGGATCTGAAATATTGAATGAAAAAGAATCCTCCCATGGCTAGTTAATAACTATTTGCCTACTCAGTGCCCTTCACTCAAATCTTTTGGAGTAGTTTGTCATTTACTCTTGTGCTTCACGTATATCCTACGAGTAAATGGGGGAATGAATTGAATGTCATAAATCTTATTTTTTTATATGTTTCATATGCTTATAACATGGTTAGTGATGACTTCACACATATAAAGTATGAGGCATAAAAGTTGTTGAGAGTTGGCAACCGTAGTTTTGGTCATCGTTGCAATTAATAGGAAGTAATAAGGAAAGAGAGGTTCACATACAAATATATTATCTTGGACATCTTTTATGATTGTGAAGCACTCATTAAGTATGACATGCTAAAAGAGTTGACGTTGGACAAGGAAGACAACGTAATATAAAGTGATGTTCTTTTGCATTAAGATTTTGTGCATCAACCCTAAACGCGCATGACAACCTCTGCTTCCCTCTGCGAAGGGCCTATCTTTTACTTTATGTTTTTACTTTATGCTTGAGTCAAGGTGATCCTCACCATTCCCTTTTTCATTTTATCCTTTGGCAAGCTCCTTGTGTTTGAAAGATCGTGGTATATATATCCAATTGGATGTAAGTTAGCATGGGTTATTATTGTTGACATCACCTAAAGGTGAATACGTTGGGAGGCAACACAATAAGCCCCTATCTTTCTCAATGTCCGGCTGAAACTCCATAACCACAAGTATTGCGTGAGTGTTAGCAATTGTAGAAGACTATATGATAGTTGAGTATGTGGACTTGCTGAAAAGCTCTATTCTTGACTCTTTCTGATGTTATGATAAATTGCAATTGCTTCAATGACTGAGATTATAGTTTGTTAGTTCTCAATGAAGTTTCTGAACCATGCTTGACATTGTGAATAGATTGTTACTTGATCATGAAAAGTTTTATGAGATAAGCTGCTATTATGACACATATTGATGCTAGCAAAAGTGATTGGAATTATCATTGATCAAACTTAAACACTTACTAGCATTCCACATCAAAAATTATCTTTTTTATCATTTACCTACTCAAGGACGAGCAGGAACTAAGCTTGGGGATGCCTGATACGTCTCCAACGTATCTATAATTTTTGATTGCTCCATGCTATATTATCTACAGTTTTGGGCAATATTGGGCTTTATTATCCACTTTTATATTATTTTTGGGACTAACCTATTAACCGGAGGACCAACCCATATTTGTTGTTTTATGCCTATTTAAGTGTTTCGAGGAAAAGGAATATCAGACGGAGTCAAAACGGAACAAAATCAACTGGAGAAGTTATTATTGGAAGGAAAGCAACCCAG
>NC_041391.1:48452893-48486277 GCF_002162155.2 Triticum dicoccoides
CTGCCTCGTGGGGCCCCCGTAGATCCTCCGACGTACCCCCTTCAGCCATATATACTCTCGTACCTAAAACTTCCAGAAGGGAGATTGGATCAGAAGTTCCGCCGCCGCAAGCCTCTGTAGCCACGAAAAACCAATCGGGGCCCTCTCCGGCACCCTGCCGGAGGGGGCCATCATCACCGGTGGCCACGGAGGAGTATCCTGGAGGGGTCTTCATCATCATGAAGGCCAAGGACTAGAGGGTGGAGGCCATGGAGGAGGAAGCACAAGGGGGAGAACCTCTCCTCCTCTCTTCCGGTGGTGCTGGAGTGCCATCGGGAGGGGAATCATCGCCACGGTGATCGTCTTCATCAACATCACCATCATCATCACCATCCTCATCTATTTTACGCGGTCCACTCTCTCGCACACCGCTGTAATCCCTACTTGAACATGGTGCTTTATGCCACATATTATGATCCAATTATGTGTTGCCATGCTATGATGTTTTGAGTAGATATCTTTTGTCTTTGGGTTGATTGATGATCTAGATTGGTATGAGTTGTATGTTTTATTTTGGTGCTATCCTATGGTGCCCTCCATGTTGTGCAAGCGTGATGGGTTCCCGCTGTAGGGTGTTGCAATACGTTCATGATTCGCTTATAGTGGGTTGGTGAGTGAACAGAAGCACAAACCCGAGTAAGAGGGATTGTTGCGTATGGGACTAAATAGGACTTGATGCTTTAATGCTATGGTTGGGTTTTACCTTGATGATCTTTAGTAGTTGCGGATGCTTGCTAGAGTTCCAATCATAAGTGCATATGATCCAAGTAGAGAAAGTATGTTAGCTTATGCCTCTCCCTCATATGAAACTGCAATAGTGATTATCGATCTTGTTAACAAATTCCTAGGACAATTCCGCACACCGATCCATCAATATTCCACACTCGCTATTTATATTATTTAGTATTTTATTCTAACTCTATGATAACAGCACCTACTTTTATGTTTTAGCTCTCCGATACTATGCAAAGTTATCCTCTCCATACCCACAACGTAGTTTTATTTCTCGTTGCTAGTTGAAAGCAAACGTTCGGTGCGCGTATAGTCGTATCAGTGGCAGATAGGGCTTGAGAGAATATTGATCTTACCTTTAGCTCCTTGTTGGTTCGATACTCCATACATATCACTTCCATCTTTGGAAAGTGCTATGATGATTCCTTGCACTTGGGGATTATCAAGGGACGCCAGTTTAGTAAGTAGGTGGCCGTGTAGAGGGCTTCAACCCAAAAGGGAGGAGTGAGATTGGCTTGTAGGAGGAGAGTACGAACGATGTCGTTGGTTGTGCGATTGAGGCGCTCGGCCTTACTGTTTTGTGGAGAAGTGTGAGGATAGGAAAAGCGGTAGGCAACTCCGTTAGAGGAAAAGAACGAGTGTAGGGATGCGTTGATGAATTCACCACCGTTGCCGCATTGCATGCTTTTGATGATCACATGGAATTGTGTATAGACGAACGCAAAGAAATGTTGGAGAACAGTGGATGTATCGGATTTGTGGCGTAACGGAAATGTCCATGAGTAATGTGTGTAATCATATAGCACAAAAAGATAGTATTGAAAGCCTGAAAAACTTACAACCGGTGAGGTCCATAAATCGCTCTGGATTAAATTAAAAGGAGCAAATGTTCTGCTAGTAGAAGAAGGAAAAGGGAGACGTGGTTGACGTCCTAATTGGCAAGCACTACATGGAGAGTGGGGCGCTTTATTACAATCAGCAAGAAAATCATGTGTGATGGAAGAGAAGCTATGAGCACCAGGATGCCCAAGTCGATGGTGCCACACGGCCGGGGAAGCAGCGAGGAAGGCCGACGCGCGTACCGGAGTGTTGCCAATGAAGGGGTAGAGATCGCCGATACTAGCGGAGATCATGAGAACCTTCCGGGTGCGTTGGTCCTTCACAAGAAAACCACAAGGGAAAAATTCAACAGAGCAAGAGTTGTCAGTAGTGAACTTGCGAACGGATATAAGACTAGTAACTACATGGGGAGAGACAAGAATGTCAGTGAGACGGAAATCGTGAGGAGGAAGTGTGGTGAATCCGGTGGCCGTGACAGGAAGGTGTTGCCCATTGCCGACAAGAATAGTAGAAGGAACATGCTTTAAGGAAGAACGAGACGTGGTCAAGGTACCTTAGTTGCCGGTGACGTGTGAGGAGGCACCACTGTCCATGTACCACTCGGGGGTAGGGTTGGTTGGGAAGCCGCAGTTGCTATAGTAGGCATTCATCATGGCGAGGTGCTCCCACGAGGGCTGCTGAGGCGGGTAGTAGGGCGACAGAGGCGGCGGCTGGTACATGTTGTAGGCCTGAGCATGAGCGCCCAGCCGGGGGCCAAGGACTCCGGCGGCATTTGGAGGCACCCAACCAAAGCGCGGCGGCGGGAGCGCCATGCCATACGGGGAAAAATACCCGGTGAATGGCGAGGGCAGGGCGCCGGATGGCCACTCCCAGTGGAGTTACTGCACCCACGGCCGCGCCCGCGACCACGGTCAGATGGCGGCTGCGGCGGGTGAGGATCATGTGGACGATCGGATGGTGGCCGGCCGGAGGAACTGCTGGAGCCACGATCACAGGAGCCCTGCAGGCCGGGGCCAGAGCCGCTAGCGGAGCCGCGGTCACCGCCGGGAAGAGCGAAGGCGGAGGTGGTCTCTGCGGCGGCACGTTGCACCTGGGACTTGATACGTCTCCAACGTATCTACTTTTCCAAACACTTTTGCCTTTGTTTTGGACCCTAACTTGCATGATTTGAATGAAACTAACCCGGACTGATGTTGTTTTCAGCAGAACTGCCATGGTGTTGTTTATTGTGCAGAAAACAGAAGTTCTCGGAATGATCTGAAAATCCACGGAGATAACTTTTGGAAAATATAAAAAATACTGGCAAAAGAATCAAGGCTAGGGGGCCCACACCCTGTCCACGAGGGTGGGGGGCGTGCCCCCTATCTCGTGGGCCCCCTGATGCTCCACCGACCTCAACTCCAACTCTATATATTCCGTTTCACGGAGAAAAAAATCAGAGAGAAAGTTTCATCGCGTTTGATACGAAGCCGCCGCCAAGCCCTAATCTCTCTCGAGAGGGCTGATCTGGAGTCCATTCGGGGCTCCGGAGAGGGGGATTCGTCGCCGTCATCATCATCATGAAGGAAATATGCCCTAGAGGCAATAATAAAGTTATTATTTATTTCCTCATATCATGACAAATGTTTATTATTCATGCTAGAATTGTATTACCCGGAAACATAATACATGTATGAATAGATAGACAAACATAGTGTCACTAGTATGCCTCTACTTGACTAGCTCGTGAATCAAAGATGGTTAAGTTTCCTAACGATAGACATGGGTTATCATTTGATTAACGGGATCACATCATTAGGAGAATGATGTGATTGACCTGACCCATTCCGTTAGCTTAGCACTTGATCGTTTAGTATGTTGCTATTGCTTTCTTCATGACTTATACATCTTCCTATGACTATGAGATTATGTAACTCCCGCTTACCGGAGGAACACTTTGTGTGATACCAAACGTCACAACGTAACTGGGTGATTATAAAGGTGCTCTACAGGTGTCTCCGAAGGTACTTGTTGAGTTGACGTATTTCGAGATTAGGATTTGTCACTCCGATTGTCGGAGAGGTATCTCTAGGCCCTCTCGGTAATGCACATCACTATAAGCCTTGCAAGCAATGTAGCTAATGAGTTAGTTACGGGATGATGCATTACGTAATGAGTAAAGAGACTTGCCGGTAACGAGATTGAACTAGGTATTGAGATACCGACGATCAAATCTCAGGCAAGTAACATACCGATGACAAAAGGAACAACGTATGTTGTTATGCGATTTGACCGATAAAGATCTTCGTAGAATATGTAGGAGCCAATATGAGCATCCAGGTTCCGCTATTGGTTATTGACTTGAGACGTGTCTCGGTCATGTCTACATAGTTCTCGAACCCGTAGGGTCCGCACGCTTAAAGTTAGATGACGGTTATATTATGAGTTTATTTGTTTTGATGTACCGAAGGTAGTTCGGAGTCCCAGATGTGATCACGGACATGACGAGGAGTCTCTAAATGGTCGAGACATGAAAATTGATATATTGGACGACTATATTCGGACACCGGAATAGTTCCGGGGGTTATCGGATATATATCGGAGTACCGGGGGTTACGGGAACCCCCCCCTCCCCCCCCCAGGAAGCTATTGGGCCTTATGGCCCTTAGTGGAAAGGAGAGAGGGAGGCGAGGAGGTGGCGCGCGGCCCCCCTTGCCCCAATCCGAATTAGGAAAGGGAAGGGGGCGGCGCCCCCCCCCTTCTCCTTCCTTCTCTCCACCTCCTCCTTCCCCCTTCTCCTACTTGGAATAGGTAAGGGGGGGCAAACCTACTTGGACTAGGATTGCCCCCCCTTGGGCGCGCCTCTCCCCTTGGTCGGCCCTCTCCTCCTCCCCCCTTTATATACGGAGGAGGGGGCACCCCATAGACACACCAATTGATCCTTGAGGTCTCTTAGCCATGTGCAGTGCCCCCCTCCACCATAGTCTACATCGATAATATCGTAGCGGTGCTTAGGCGAAGCCCTGCATCGGTAGAACATCATCATCGTCACCACGCCGTCGTGCTGACGGAACTCTCCCTCAAAGCTCGGCTGGATCGGAGTTTGAGGGACGTCATCGAGCTTAACGTGTGCTAAACTCGGAGGTGCCCTGCGTTCGGTACTTGATCGGTCGGATCGTGACGACGTACGACTACATCAACCGCATTGTGCTAACGCTTCCGCTTTCGGTCTACGAGGGTACGTGGACAACACTCTCCCTTCTCGTTGCTATGCATCACCATGATCTTGCGTGTGCGTAGGAAATTTTTTGAAATTAATACGTTCCCTAACAGTGGCATCAGAGCCTGGTTTTATGCGTAGATGTTATATGCACGAGTAGAACACAAGTGAGTTGTGGGCGATACAAGTCATACTTCTTACCAGCATGTCATTCTTTGGTTCGGCGGCATTGTTGGATGAAGTGGCCCGGACCGACATTACGTGTACGCTTACGCGAGGCAGGTTCTACCGACGTGCTTTGCACACAGGTGGCTGGTACCTCTTGAGCACTGCGTTGGATTTCCCCGAAGTGGAGAGGATGATGCAGCAAAGTAGCGTAAGTATTTCCCTCAGTTTTTGAGAACCAAGTTATCAATCCAGTAGGAGACCACGCACAAGTCCCTCGTACCTACACAAAACGATAGCTCCTCGCAACCAACGCGGTTAGGGGTTGTCGATCCCTTCACGGTCACTTACGAGAGTGAGATCTGATAGAGATGATAAATAATATTTTTGGTATTTTTGGTATATAGATGCAAAGTGAAAAGTAAAAGGCAAAGTAAAAACAAAGCAAGTAATAAAGTAATGGATATTGATATGATGAGAATAGACCCGGGGGCCAGAGGTTTCACTAGTGGCTTCTCTCAAGAGCATAGATATTCTACGGTGGGTGAACAAATTACTGTTGAGCAATTGACAGAATTGAGCATAATTATGAGTATATCGAGGTATGATCATGTATATAGGCATCACGTCCAAGACAAGTAGATCGAAACGATTCTGCATCTACTACTATTACTCCACTCATCAACCGCTATCCAGCATGCATCTAGAGTATTAAGTTAAAAATAGAGTAACGCCTTAAGCAAGATGAAATGATGTAGAGGGATAAATTCATGCAATATGATAAAAACCCCATCTTGTTATCCTCGATGGCAACAATACAATACGTGCCTTGCTGCCCCTTCTGTCACTGGGAAAGGACACCGCAAGATTGAACCCAAAGCTAAACACTTCTCCCATTGCAAGAACTACCAATCTAGTTGGCCAAACCAAACGGATAATTCGAAGAGACTTGCAACGATAACTCAATCATACATAAAAGAATTCAGAGAAGATTCAAATATTATTCATAGATAAGCTGGATCATAAACCCACAATTCATCGGTCTCAACAAACACACCGCAAAAAGAAGATTACATCGAATAGATCTCCACGAGAGAGGGGGAGAACATTGTATTGAGATCGAAAAAGAGAGAAGAAGCCATCTAGCTACTAGCTATGGACCCGAAGGTCTGAAGTAAACTACTCACACTTCATCGGAGGGGCCATGGTGTTGATGTAGAAGCCCTCTGTGGTGGATGCCCCCTCCGGCGGAGCTCCGGAACAGGCCCCAAGATGGGATCCCGTGGATACAGAAGGTTGCGGCGGTGGAATTAGGTTTTTGGTCTACAACATAATTTGCAAAATACTACCAGGACTAAGTTCATGATAAATTTAAGTTCAATTAATCATATTACTTAAGAACTCCCACTTAGATAGACATCCCTCTAATCATCTAAGTGATCACGTGATCCAAATCAACTAAACCATAACCGATCATCACATCAAATGGAGTAGTTTTCAATGGTGAACATCACTATGTTGATCATATCTAATATATGATTCACGCTCGACCTTTCGGTCTCAGTGTTCCGAGGCCATATCTGCATATGCTAGGCTCGTCAAGTTTAACCTGAGTATTCTGCGTGTGCAAAACTGGCTTGCACCCGTTGTAGATGGACGTAGAGCTTATCACACCCGATCATCACGTGGTGTCTAGGCACGACGAACTTTGGCAATGTTCCATACTCAGGGAGAACACTTTTATCTTGAAATTTAGTGAGAGATCATCTTATAATGCTACCGTCAATCAAAGCAAGATAAGATGCATATAAGATAAACATCACATGCAATCAATATAAGTGATATGATATGGCCATCATCATCTTGTGCTTGTGATCTCCATCTCCGAAGCACCGTCATGATCACCATCGTCACCGGCGCGACAACTTGATCTCCATCGTAGCATTGTTGTCGTCTCGCCAACTATTGCTTCTACGACTATCGCTACCGCTTAGTGATAAAGTAAAGCAATTATAGGGCAATTGCATTGCATACAATAAAGCGACAACCATATGGCTCCTGCCAGTTACCGATAACTCAGTTAAAAAACATGAATATCTCATACAATAAAATATAGCATCATGCCTTGACCATATCACATCACGACATGCCTTACAAAAACAAGTTAGACGTCCTCTACTTTGTTGTTCCAAGTTTATGTGGCTACTACGGGCTGAGCTAGAACCGTTCTTACCTACGCATCAAAATCACAATGATAGTTCGTCAAGTTAGTGCTATTTTAACCTTCTCAAGGACCGGGAGTAACCACACTCGGTTCAACTAAAGTTGGAGAAACTGACACCCGCCAGCCACCTGTGTGCAAAGCACGTCGGTAGAACCAGTCTCGCGTATGCGTACGCGTAATGTCGGTACGGGCCGCTTCATCCAACAATTCCGCTGAATCAAAGTATGACATGCTAGTAAGCAATATGACTTGTATCGCCCACAACTCACTTGTGTTCTACTCGTGCATATAACATCAACGCATAAAACCTAGGCTCTGATACCATTGTTGGGGAACGTAGTAATTTCAAAAAAAATTCTACGCACACGCAAGATCATGGTGATGCATAGCAATTAGAGGGGAGAGTGTGTCCACGTACCCTCGTAGACCGAAAGCAGAAGCGTTAGCACAACGCGGTTGATGTGGTCGTACGTCTTCACGGCCCGACCGATCAAGCACCGAAAGCACGGCACCTCCGAGTTCTTGCACACGTTCAGATCGATGACGTCCCTCGAACTCGGATCCAACTGAGTGTCGAGGGAGAGTTCCGTCAGCACGACGGCGTGGTGACGAGGATGATGTTCTACCGGCGCAGGGCTTCGCCTAAGCACCGCTACGATATTATCGAGGAGGACTATGGTGGAGGGGGGCACCGCACACGGCTAAGAGATCAATGATCAATTGTTGTGTCTATTGGGTGCCCCCTCCCTCGTATATAAAGGAGTGGAGGAGGGGGCCGGCCAAGGGGAGGATGCGCGCCCAAGGGGTGGAGTCCTACTCCCACCGGGAGTAGGACTCCTCCCTTTCCCATTTGGAGAGGGAGAGGGAAGGAAGAGGAAGGAGGGAGGAAGGAAAGGGGGGGCGGCCCCCCTCCCAATTCGGATTGGGCTTGGGGGGCCTCCCTTGATCCTTTCCCCTCCTTTCCACTAAAGCCCATTAAGGCCCATATACCTCCCGGAGCCCCGGTATTGTGCCAATCTCACCCGGAACCTTTCCGGTGTCCAAATATAGTCGTCCAATACATCGATCTTCATGTCTCAACCATTTTCATACTCCTCGTCATGTCCGTGATCACATCCCGGACTCCAATCAACCTTCGGTACATCAAAACACATAAACTCATAATATAACTATCATCTAAGTTTAAGCGTGCGGACCCTACGGGTTCGAGAACTATGTAGACATGACCAAGACACGTCTCTTGTCAATAACCAGTAGCGGAACCTGGATGCTCATATTGGCTCCTACATATTCTACGAAGATCTTTATCGGTCAAACCGCAACATACGTTGTTCCCTTTGTCATTAGTATGTTACTTGCCCGAGATTCGATCGTCGGTATCTCAATACCTAGTTCAATCTCGTTACCGGCAAGTCTCTTTACTCATTCCGTAATACATCATCCTGTAACTAACTCATTAGTTATGATGCTTGCAAGGCTTATAGTGATGTGCATTACCGAGTGGGACCAGAGATACCTTTCCGACAATCGGAGTGACAAATCCTAATCTTGAAATACGCCAACCCAACAAATACCTTCGGAGACACCTGTAGAGCACCTTTATAATAAGCCAGTTACGTTGTGAGGTTTGGTAGCACACAAAGTGTTCCTCCGGTAAACGGGAGTTGCATAATCTCATAGTTATAGGAACATGTATAAGTCATGAAGAAAGCAATAGCAACATACTAAACAATCAAGTGCTAAGCTAACGGAATGGGTCAAGTCAATCACATCATTCTCCTAATGATGTGATCCCGTTAATCAAATGACAACTCATGTCTATGATTAGGAAACTTAACCATCTAGAACATACTTAGTCTTTAATGTAGGGAGGGAAGTGTCTTTGGCCGGTTCCTCAATGACCGCTACAAGATGGGTGATCGGTGGGTGATTAATTTCCCTCCGGTCAGGCTTGAGCCCGATCCGATCATAGTCCATTGAGACCCTCAGGGCGGCGATGCGGTCCAGAAGTTCGTTTAAAGACAAGACCGCCGGATCCAACTTTTTGGAGTACTTGGGGCCGATGCGAAGACGGTGTCCGGCGGCCGTGGGGATTGTTACGGGCTCGACGGCCGTGCAAGCTCCTACGGTGAAACCGTCGAACTGGAGGGTCTGCCCAGAGGCCAGGCACCCTCCAGAAGTGATATTGTTGTTGATGACTAGGCGAGCCATAGATTGCTTCTGTAGACAGCACGACAGAGCTCTCAATGAAAGCACCAATGTTAGTGTCAAAACCGGCAGATCTTGGGTAGGGGGCCCAAGTTGTGCGTCTAAGGATCGATGGTAACATGGGACCAGGGGACATAGTGTTTACCCAGGTTCGGGCCCTCTTAAAGGAGGTAAAATCCTACTCTTGCTTGATTATATTCGAAGGAAGATTACAAGAGTTGATCTACCTCGAGATCGTAATGGTTAAACCCTAGATGTCTAGCCTATGAGTACTCTGATGGCAGTAATGAAGGTTAGCCTCTACGGACTAACCCCTCCCGTTTATATACACACCGGAGGGGCCTAGGGTTTATACAAGGTCGGTTCATAAGGGAAGGGAACACCCGGACTCTAGTCTTGCCGCTTACGTATAGATAAGTCCCATCCGGACACGGAGAATAATCTCCAACTTGATCTTGAACGGCCCATCCACCCTGGCCCATACTCCTGGGCCAGACACATGAGGACCCCCGAATCCAGGACTCCCTCAGCAGGGGCGAGGGTATATATAGGCATGTCTTTAGTCCCGGTTGGTGGCTAGAACAGGGACAGAAGACTGACCTTTAGTCTCGGTTCCAGCCACCAACCGGGACTAACGGTGCTGCGCCAGGAGCGACGCCCATTGGTCCCGGTTCGTGTTTGGAACCGGGACCAAAGGAGTCAGACGAACCGGGACCAATGAGCCTCGAGGCCCGGCCGGCGCCCTGGCCTCACAAACCGGGACTGATGCACTCATTGGTCCCGGTTCATAGGAGAACCGGGATTAATGCCGTTTTCTGGCCTGAACCAAAGCCATGTTTTCTACTAGTGTGCATATGATAATGCAAAGCCAACACTGGCAGGATCTTTCAAAAAAAAAGTTGTTTTAGATTTGTTTAGATGTGGGTGTAGACAACTAATTTGGGACAGAGGGAATAAATGTCAATGCAATATCTTTTTCTTGTGGGGGAAGTGCTAATGCAATCTTGGTAGTGAATCATATGTATGAGTACAAAGTACTGCTAATATGATTTCAGTCCCGATGGCTCCCACACAAAAAATAAATCCTAATGGTTGTCATGTGAATGCAGGAACGATATAAAAGGATGTCTTCCTCTAATTAGACGCGACACGAGGTAGTGGGACCAGCATAAACAAAGAGAGAAAGTTTGCGACAGTGGCAGGCGACGTAGCCAAATCAAACCTTTTGTTAGCGAACATTTCCGTAGCATAATGAGCCACGGGGATTAGTTTACGAGGTTTACGGACTTAATTAATCAGAGGCTAATAGGATTTGAGAGATTGGGGGAGGTTGGGCCCCACCACGGCTGAAATTCAGGGGGTGGGCATCATTTTTGTTGTACGGATGCAAATCCTGATTTCTATGGACTCAGATTCGTAACATAATGATTTGGAAGCAAAATATATATCTGTGAAAGCAGGGCGTCATTTTTGTTGTACGAATGCAAATCCTGATTTCCATGCATTCAGATTCCATATTCTATGGAAGCAAATGCTCATTTCTTTGGATGCAAACTCATATTTATTCGGATGCATATACCAATTTATTTGGAAGACAAGTTCAATTTAAATGTTTTTCTTAAAGTGTCCATAACAATTGTAAAAAAATGTTTGACCGGAGGATGAAATTGTAATGTTGGAAGACAGGCATCTCCATTGTGCTTGGAGGATGCAAAATAAAGTGTCATGTTGGATACAAATCTCACCAAATTGAAAGAAAAAAAACAGTTGATGTGGAGCAAATTTGCTAGCCGGTAGAAGCAAAATGAATTGATACACTTTCACTTAACAGAACAAGGTCATTTCCCTTACTTGCCCTTCCTATCTCTAGTTCACGGCCTCTATGAGCCGCACGGTCAGACTCAGTATTGTGAGCGTGATCAACAAAACCGGGGCGCCAAGCTGTTGCTGCTGATAGTAACAATAGCCTGAGAAACAAAACACAACACCACATCTTGTGACTGAATATTTCAACACTGGCCCAAACAAAAATAAACTGTCAACTAATCCCTACAAACAAAACACTACAAAAACTAGACATTGAAAAGGTCTGATGCTTCAGGAGAAAAAAAAACATGGTCCTATAATAAGTTTACATTTTGTTACATTGGGCCACAGCCATAAATGGCTCTGAACAGGGGAGCAGTTAGCTAAAATTAAATGGAAACGGCATTGCACGACTGTGATAATGCCCGCCGTAATGCTTTAGCATGGCATTGGCTGCAAGGCTCCATAACAGTTAACTTAACTGTAGATGGAACTTCATTCTCAATGTATGTTCTGATAGCCGAGAGTGCCCTGGGGGTTTCCATGAGAATACCAACCCCCATGGGCATACACCAATCGTACTTGCCGTCATCATAACACCTATGCCCATAAATGGTGTCCAATGTAAGACACTCAAGTGACACCGCGTTCTTGAGAATATAACATGTCAGTTCAATCAAGCACTTCGCAGAGCTGAAACCACTGATCTTCACGCTCTTGAGGCAGCTATGGCGGTGTTCAGGCATGTGCCTCAGTTGAGAATCAGCAAAAATTGACTTGTGCAACATACGCAACTGAGTCACCTGACAATAGATAGAAAGGATAATAATTATTTGAGTTAAACGGACCCAGATGCTTTGCAGGATGAAATGAATAAACAGCGCCAGCGCCTTACATCTAATTTCAAAGTCTCCAAGGAAGGAGAAGCATCCAGGAAAGAAACCAGAGAAAAATAGTCATATGGCCGGTACTCGATTGTTCCTGTTCTCAAATTAACGTTCAGGTGCTTAAGGTAGAGGAATTTGGTAGGCAGCATTGGTGCATCGACCACCTGCAAACAAAAAATGACATGTATCAGATACACTATACCAGGGATGACTAATGTAACCTGCATATTGCAGAGAATATATACCTCCCACGGTGATTCTATGGCAAGAGTTTCAATATTTGGCAGCATGGGTGGCAGCTTGGCACAGGCATCACGGATAAGGTTGTCTTGTTGCAAGTATAATTCCTTCATTTGCAATGTTTCCACAAGTGAGAAGTCTAAGCTGCTTCCTCTAAGGTAAAGACTAGAGAGATTCGGTGCTTTGCTCTCTATCACTGTCAATCTCTCGCATTCTAAAACACTAAGCACAATGAGGCGCTGCAGGGCACAAGATAACTTCAGACACTTAATCTCAGCGCACCTAGTAAGATCTAATAGCTCCAAAGCAGGAGAGTTGGAAAGAAGGCACTCTAACTCATTCCACGTAATGCTCACACAGCACAGGCACAGCCTTGTCAGGCTTCTCAAGGGGCCAAGTTCAACTGTGGGATGGAGGTCACAAAAACGAAGTGAAAGGTGCCTAAGTGAGTTTCCAACCCTGTCAGATAAAAGAGCGCACGGGAAGTTGTATTTTCTCATTGTTTCAGTTTCAGACAACACGAAGGTGAGTTCTTCAAGCCCAGGCTTAAGAGCAATCTGAAGCCAACGGTCAAAATAACTGAAGTCATTGAGCCCATTCATTTCATTGTACTCAAGCTTGAATGTTTTCAAGCTGCCTTTGTGTTTCCTGAGAATGCAGTCAACCTTGTGGTGGAACTTCTCGCCACTCGCACTCTTCAAGCCAATTGTATACTTATTAAATACGAGATTGGAATGACATCTCCAGGAATGTAAAAAGGCTTGAGATAGGCAAGCAGCACGAGCAGCTTCACGCATTGGCATTAAGGAGTGTATACGAAGCAATATGTCCTGCACACACACAAGAATTGGATAAAAGATCAAAATTGGAAGTGTAAGGTCAATGGTACAATTGGAGAAAGAAAAACAGTAGAACCACACGAATACATTGTACCCAGGTAGCCCTTCACAGGGTGCACTGATTTACATAGGTAGATAGTGCAAAGGAACGCAACTGTGCTAGGTTAAACTCAGCAATGCATAGAGAATTTTTTTTTTCTAACATTATTACTGGCTTTTTGGAGGTGGAGGACGAGGGGGAGACAGTTGCTAACAGCTCACACCAATTAACTACTTCATGAAATATACTTTTGCTTGCATCAGTTGCCACCCAACAATGATGTTTCTGTGCAATTTGGAGTATGTTATTGTGCAATAATATGTTTATAAATGTTTATAAATGGGTTAAAAACAGAAATGAATATGTAATTTCAGCATAGGGTACAAATAGCATATCAAAACTGAAAAGTTAAACAGATGGAAGTCTATGAAATGACACTGACATTGCATGGAAAACATGAACCTGGGCAACTAAGATGAAGAGATAATTGTTCAAGAAGACCATGAAGATAAAGAGAAAAAAGGCAGAAAATGCAGAGTTCAATTCATAAATAGCTTTAGGTAGCACAAATTGCACAAAAGCTAAAAATCAACCCTACAGCATCTATAGTGCAATTGTGAAAGTTTTGATATTTTTTGTAGATTTGGGTACCACAATAGCAGAATCAAATATTTTGGAAAAGGTTCTGCAGCAGGTGGAAAGATGAACCATTTTTTAAATTTCTGTGATGAATATCCCAATCAATTATCGCATGAACTTTGTTACAGCGCAACACTAGCTTCATAGTGCTAATCAAAGCTTTCTGTTCACTTTTACAAGACATACTAAATCAAATCATAATGGTTTGGTGATAGTTACAAAATCATAATGATGAGCGAGTGCATTTTATATAAGAACCCAACTGTATCATTTTGAGGCACTCACAATGGTATTACACTAGTTGTTGATGAAAGTGTGAATTTGGATTTTGGAGTGCAAAACTGCACCTTGTAAAAATGAAGGGAGGTAGCAATTACTAAATCACTCAGTTATTAGTACCAAAGCACCTAAATTGCGCACGAAATTCTAAAAAGCTGTGTTGGACACGTTACCATGCTTTGCAGAGAGAGCAGCTACAGCTATAACAAATTGTCCAGTTTCTCATTGGTTGAGTAAAAAAAATCATCTTTTTTGTGTTATAAGTAGTAGGATGTGACCAAAAATAACTTCTCTCTGTTACAACATTAATATGTGACCAAAAGGATCTTTTCTCTGTTTTCAAATCGTAATAATATGCAGCTAATCTAGCATAGTCCCGAGAATTAGTCCTTTTAGAGTAGTCCCGAGAATTAGTCCTTTTAGAGTAGTCCCAGTGACATTATGCTTGAAAAAATGAAAAAATGAACGCCTCCGTTACCTCAGGGAGCTCTGGGATTGCCATTCTCTTAATTTTGCCAGATTGAGAATCGTCATCTTGTTGACCGGGCGATCCCTTCCTTTTACCCGTCGTCAATGAGGCCATAAGCCGACCTGAGACGGGGGAAACAAAAGGAGGATGGTCATGAGTTTGATGCCGACGCCGCTGCCGGTCGCGCTGCGGAGGCATGAGCCTGTTGAGCGCAAACAGCCCCATGGATGAGGGATCTGGCCGAGAAACCAACCACTTCGGATCTCGACACCTCCTTCAGATCTCGACTTTTCTCCAGCTCTCCTCTCATCTCATTATAAATCTTTGTTTTTGGTTCCGTTTCCAACTCAAATTCGAGCCGGCGCCGGAGCGGTCGGGCGGGGCTATCTACTTGCACCGAAACAGAATAGGCAAAACCCTAGGTGCGGCTATCTTTCCTTTTCCTTTTCTTTTTAGGTGCGGCTATCTTTCCTATTCTTTTCTCTGTATACTAGTAAATGTGCATTGTGCAATGCACGTCTCGACTAATGCACATAAATTAGTTTGTTTTTGTTTGCGGAAAAAAATTCCGATCTATTCATCTTCATTTACCCTACTACAATGAACACCGGAAATAATAAAAATTACATCCAGATCCCTAGACCACCTAGGGACGACTACAAGCACTGAAGCGAGTCGAAGATGCGCCCCCGTAATCACCCCTCCCTCATTGGTGCCCGGCAAAATTTGTTGTAGTGGACACTCGGGAAGTCGCCATGCTAAGCCACCGTAGGACCAGCGCACCAGAACAGTTACCGCAGCCGTTGAAGAGTGGCGCAGATTGGAAAGATCTAACCCGAAGACACACGAATATAGGCAAACTACGACCAAATCCGAGCAAATCCATCAAGGACAGATCCGCTGAAGACACATCTCCACACGCCTACCAACGATGCTAGACGCGCCACCGGGACGGAGCCTGGGCTGGAAGAACTTTATTCCATCTTTAGGGAGTTGCCGTCGTCTCGACTTCCTGAGCAGGACACAAACTCTAACAAAACTCAAAGAAACACCTAAAACTGGAGCCCTCCCACTGGCAAGGACCAGGATCCACCGCGCCGCCATGGCCCTATGGCCACGAGAGATGAGGTGGACCGGCGGCGGCGCCGGCGGGAGATAGAGGAACCCTAGGTTTTGGGAGGAGCCAGTTGCGTGAGGCTTGGTAATAGCTGCACAAATTAGTTTGTTTCTAACAAGAGGTAATATCTAAAGATCATTCTAAGTTAAATAACCATTGATTTGCAAAACATTTTCATCTAAAAAGGGCAAATTTCAAGTGAGTTCTAAGCACTATTTTGTACTTTACAAAAAATCATTATTCTATTGTTTTTCCCGTCTAATAGTTGACATATCTGCATTTTCATAGTTGACCATTACACAAAAATGGTATGTAAACCAATTATAAAGTTTTAAAAAGATTACAAATGAACCTCAGGTTGAAATGAATTAAACAAAACTCTAGTTCAACTTCATATGGTCTAGAAGTAAGATAATCATATTCTAGTACACTATGTTAGATTTAATCTTGATATTTTGTATCTGCATTTACATTTTTAGTTCTGCATGAGATAGGTGTCAGTATAGCGTGTGCAGAAGTACGTGCGACGCGTACGAGCTGGTGGTTTCAGCCAAGAAAAATCATGTATGGCGAGAGGCCGATGTGCCGTGCGAAGCGGTGCTGCATGAGGCAACGGGCTGCACAAGTTATCTGGCCGGAAGCTGCGTGAGTTGTGGAGAACGGGCAAGTAGCTAGTGGTTTGTTACAGTGCATGCATGAAGTTAGTTGAGCTAGGCGTGGGTTAGTGCATGGTCGTGTTGTTAGTGGCCGAGGGTTACGGCCAGGTTGTGTGCGTGCGTGTGTACTACTTAAGAGTTGTAAGCATGTTTCTTTTTGACAAGAGAATAGAGAGAAGAAAAGGCCGGCGGCTGTGTGAGGCAGCTCGGCACCAAATACTTGTGTCTCCATTGGTGTGTGTGTGTTGTGAGAAGCAACACCGAGAGGAAGAAGAGGGGTTGAGAGATTCAGCCCCAACATTTGGTATCAGAGCTAGGTGATGACGAAGACGATGCCGCGTGACTCTTCAGCGAGTGGAGCGTTGGTGCCGAGCGACTCGGCGGCGATGGCGGCTGCCGCGACGGCGACGACGGCGGCGGCGGGGAAGTTCCCATTCCGGCTGCTCACGAGGACGAACTACGCGGCATGGGCGATGAGGATGAAGTACCTCTTGCGCGCCAACGGCGCGTGGGGTGCCGTTGATCGCGAGGCCTCATCGGAGGTCGACAAGGGCAAGGAGGAGATGGCCATGACGATCATCTCCCAGTCCATCGACGACTCGACGCTGCTGCGAGTTGCGGAGAAGGAGACCGCAGCCGATGTGTGGGCGGCGCTACGCTCCATGCATGTGGGCGTCGAGCGCGTCCGAGAGGCGAGGGTTCAATCCTTGCGCTCGGAATTTGATGGCCTCAAGATGGGTGATGCGGAGTCCGTGGATGATTTCGCGGCGAGGTTCACGACGCTCGTGGGGCGCATCCGTGAGCTTGGTGATGCGATGGAGGAGAAATATGTCGTGAAGAAGCTTCTCCGAGCCGTCTCCAACAAGTTCATCCACGTTGCGTTATCGATTGCATTGTTCGGCGACACCAACAAGATGGCCATGGAGGAGGCCATTGGTTCACTCAAGGCGCACGAGGAGCTCGTCAAGGGGCGGGAGACGACACATAAAGAAGAGCAGCTCCTCATGGCGAGAGGGCATGACTCATCGCGAGGACGCGGCCGCGGTGGCCGTGGCCGTGGCCGCGGACATGGCCGTGGTGGAGGGCGCAGAGACAAGAGCGAGGTACAATGTTATAACTGTGATGACTTTGGACATTTTGCTTGGGAGTGTCCGGAGAAGAAGAAGGAGAACGAGGAGAAGGCACTGCTGGCCGGCTACGGCAGCGACGGACCGGCTCTCCTATGAAGTTTCTGCGTGAAGAATGGATATCAAGATTAGGAGGTTGAATGTTAGATTTAATCTTGATATTTTGTATCTGCATTTACATTTTTAGTTCTGCATGAGATAGGTGTCAGTATAGCGTGTGCAGAAGTACGTGCGACGCGTACGAGCTGGTGGTTTCAGCCAAGAAAAATCATGTATGGCGAGAGGCCGATGTGCCGTGCGAAGCGGTGCTGCATGAGGCAACGGGCTGCACAAGTTATCTGGCCGGAAGCTGCGTGAGTTGTGGAGAACGGGCAAGTAGCTAGTGGTTTGTTACAGTGCATGCATGAAGTTAGTTGAGCTAGGCGTGGGTTAGTGCATGGTCGTGTTGTTAGTGGCCGAGGGTTACGGCCAGGTTGTGTGCGTGCGTGTGTACTACTTAAGAGTTGTAAGCATGTTTCTTTTTGACAAGAGAATAGAGAGAAGAAAAGGCCGGCGGCTGTGTGAGGCAGCTCGGCACCAAATACTTGTGGCTCCATTGGTGTGTGTGTGTTGTGAGAAGCAACACCGAGAGGAAGAAGAGGGGTTGAGAGATTCAGCCCCAACACACTATCCTTTTCACGAAGTCCAATTACGTCAATTGAAAATCAAGTTTGGGAGATTCATAAACCACACAGTTTTGTTTTCCAGGAAATAAACCACGCAGTTTGACGTGGAGTGTGCAAGGCGGACTACCCGTATGAGAATATATACATGCATGTCTAAGTTACATCTCTTCTCTAGAAGAGCGAGGCTATCATCAAAACATGTGAAGGCAGCCAAAATGAATCAGTTTAGAATGTGCA
Organism: Triticum dicoccoides; assembly: GCF_002162155.2. Lineage (NCBI taxonomy): Eukaryota > Viridiplantae > Streptophyta > Magnoliopsida > Poales > Poaceae > Triticum > Triticum dicoccoides. Next base: position 48,471,302 of record NC_041391.1, read on the forward strand.
CAATTACCCTGTTCACTCTACGACTTGGGAGTCTTGCCAAATAAACCAATCTTCAAGCTTTTGTATGAAACTTATGTTGTATACATCTTGTGGAGTAAGTAAAACAGTTGATGATTTCCGACCAGTTGATCTCCATCGCCTAGATCGCTCGCTGCCAGAATGCTGGCTGCCACCTCATGGCCAAGTTTGGTCGCACGGAAGGTTGTACTGCAGTTTGGATAGGCTCCTGTCCAGATGAACTTTCTGAATCTATTCATAGGAATTGTAATGCTGCAACCTCTCAAATAATGGGTTCATCTCGATCCTCCTTTCTGGCAGGTCGAGCCCCATGGCTCTTGCATCTTCGCAGGTTTTGGATTGTGGCTCGTTGCCGGATCCGGAGCAGACGGAGGTTTGTTGGCATAGGATGGGGACCGGAGGAAACTTTGGTCAGCTAGGCCGGCCCGGCATCGGTGACGTCACTCGATGCCGTTATCCTTCGTGGAGGCGAAGCCAAGGTCTCTCCTATCCACCTCTGAACCCCTCCCGGACGAAAGTCCAAAATTCAGTCTAGATTTGGTGGCGGCGACGTCCTGCGCGTCGTATCCTCCATGGAGGCGCCGTCTTTGGAGGACTTGCTGTTCAGGGGAGAGATGCTGTGGATGATGGGCTCCGAGTACCTCTAGCAGTGGCGACGGTGTGGAGGTTGCCAGGTGGTGCAGCGTTGTATCTACCGCATAGATGACGACGAGTTTTGGCGGCATGGTGCAGCTGCATATCGACGACGGATGCGGCTGGATGGGCGAGCGCAGGGCGGTGGAGCTGTCTGGCGCCATGGTGGCGTCGATGACAGCAAGACCGGGCAAGGTAGATGCACCAGTACAACACTGAAGATGGATTGGTGGCAGGTGGCTACGGCGGCCTCATACCCGGCAGGCGTCCTGGTTGAGGAGTGCGCCGGACCGATGAGTGCCCCATACCCGCCAGGCGTCCTGGTTGGGACCTCAGGTCTTAAATGTTAGGTTTGGATGCGAGGTCTGTTTGGTATTAGGCCCAGACTATCAGCGCCCCTTCATCAACTGGTTAGGAGTAGCGACGGATGTTGCCTAGACGGTGGCTTTAGTCTTGCTGTTGTACGACTTTGTATGATCTTGTGTGAACAATTAATAAAGTGGCTGCATGCATTGTCCAGATGCACAGGCCGGGGGTCCTTCTCCTTTTCTAAAAAAAAATTACCCGCAAATGAAAAATATACATCAACAGAACTTTCTTTAAAGCCAACCAAACGTAAATTACAATCAGTGTACCTTGTAAAGCTGGTACTTAAAGTACAATCCATGCATAATTATTAAAAAAAATACTCCAATAAGGAACAACTCAATGTCAGTAAAACAATATTGATATCCATTCTTCAGCCCATGTGCAGCAGAAGAAACATGAGGGCGGGGGATGTAGTCCAGTGACAGTATGATCAATAGGCAACAAACAAGCAACAACAATAAGGAGGAGATAATTGTGATTATTAAAATGACTTTTTCCGCAAACTTTATTGTCAAAGCGCATTTGGTTGGACCATAATTAGTTGGAAACTATCTTCCTTGATTGATGCATAGGAGTTACAGGTTACAACATATATGCAAAGGGAGTCTGCCCAACGCCCCTGCAATGGTGGCACGCAGGCCAGGCATGGCTAGACTCAGTCATACAAAAGTGAGTTACAGAGTACATGCAATATACATACGCTAACACCCCCCCCCCCCCAGCCGGAACTCCGTTGGGTAGGATGTTGAGGCTGGACCGAAAGTCGAAGAACACCGTTGATGGTAACCCCTTTGTGAAGACATCCGCAAACTGAGAGCTCGATGGAACGTGTAGAACGCGGACCTCGCCGAGAGCCACCCTGTCGCGTACAAAGTGCAGGTCGATCTTGATATGTTTGGTGCATTGATGCTGGACTGGGTTACAAGCGAGATACGAGGCACTGATGTTAAGCTCGAAGAGAAGTTGACGCAGCCAGCATGATTCAGCCACACAATTTGCAACACCGCGGTATTCTGCTTCGGCGCTGGAGCGGGAGATGGTGGCTTGCTTCTTGGAGGACCACGAGACAAGGTTGGAACCGAGGTAAACACAAAACCCAGAAGTGGACTTCCGAGTGTCCGGGCACCCCGCCCAATCACCGTCGAAATAAGCAATGAGATCGTCGGTGGAGGACTTGTAGAGCTGAAGTCCATAGTGAGAGGTGCCGTGCAAGTAGCGAAGAATCCGCTTCACGAGATGCATATGAGAGTCGTGAGGTGCATGCATGAAGAGACAAGCCTGTTGGACGGCATAGGCAATGTCGGAGCGCGTGAGGGTGAGATATTGCAAGGCACCGGCGAGGCTACGGTAGAGTGCGGGGTTGGAGAGAGGCATGCCATCATGGGATGACAGTTTGGAGCTCGTGTCAACCGGCGTGGATACCGGCTTACAGTTGAGCATCTTGGCCCGGTCCAAGATCTCAAGAGTATACTGTTGTTGGCACAAGAAAAGACCAGACCCGTTGGTGGTGACATTGACGCCCAAGAAGTGGTGGAGAGCACCAAGATCAGTCATAGAGAACTCGTGCTTGAGCAAGGCAATGACGGAGTGAAGTGTAGTGGTGCTGTTTACCGTGAGAATGATGTCATCCACATATACTAACAATTACGTGATGGAGGCGCCATGGTGCAAAATAAAGAGGGAGGAGTCACTCTTGGAGGCTCGAAATCCGAGAGAGAGGAGATAGGCCTGGAACCGAAGGAACCAAGTGCGTGCGGCCTGTTTGAGGCCATAGAGAGACTTGCGGAGGTGGCAAACATGCTCCGGTCGGGTGGGATCCACAAACCCAGCGGGTTGAGCGCAACAGACCGTCTCGTGAAGATCGCCATGAAGAAAGGCATTCTTCACGTCGAGCTGATGAATGGGCCAAGAGTGGGAGGTGGCAAGACTCAACACAACGTGAATGGTGGCCGGCTTGACAACCAGGCTGAAGGTCTCTCCATAATCAATGCCTTCTTGCTGAGTGAAGCCACGAACAACCCATCGTGCTTTGTAGCGAGCCAAAGAGCCGTCAGGATGGAACTTGTGATGAAAAATCCATTTGCACGTGACCACGTTGACACCTGCAGGTTTAGGCACCAAAGGCCAAGTGAAGTTGTTCATTAAAGCATTGTATTCTTCTAGCATAGCTTGGCGCCAATGGGGGTCTTTGAGGACGGATTTGTATGTGGGTGGAAGTGGGGAGATGGAAGAAGAAGTGGTGTCGTCGAGAAAAAAGACGTTTGGGCATGAGATACCCGGTTTTGGCTCGTGTGGACATGCGATGGGCATTATTTGGTGGTTGTACGGGGATGGCATGGCGCGGGAGACGTGGCGCGGCAGGAGTGGATGGCGCGGAAGGGGAGGTGGATGCAATGGGGCCGGAGGCAAAGCAGGGCGGGGGATACGAGGAGGATCTGTGTCCAGTTGGTGCGGCAGAAGCGTCAGAGGCGGGCGTGCGGGTGGCAGACGCGGAAAGCGAGGTCAATCGACCAGGCGATGCGGGAATCGAGGGCAAGGGAGCGGCATGGGAGGTGGACGCGTGGGGCGAGGCCGGGCCTGCGGAGGAAGCGGTCGGGTGGGTGGGGGCTGGTGGGAATCGGCGCGCAAATCAGGGGGTGATGGCGGACTGGGCGATCGAGTGGGGGTGGGTGGGATTTAGTGGGGTCCGTCGTTGGGAGGGGCGCGCGAATCGGGGGGCGAGGGTGGATCCGCTGGTGGGGACAGCGCCGGATTCGAGGCATGCAAGGGCTGGATAGGGCCTGCATGGAGATTTTCTGTGGAGGACGGCTGCTTGTGCCAGGATGTGTGCGGCTGGTAGGGAAATACCGTCTCATCGAAAACAACGTGACGGGAAACAATGACACGACAGGAGGCGAGATCATAGCACCGGTACCCTTTGTGCTCGAGGGGATAACCGAGGAGAATGCAGCGAGTGGAGCGTGGGGCGAGCTTGTGATCTGAGGTGGCATAGGTATTGGGGAAACATAGGCACCCGAAGACGCGAAGATGATCATAAGTGGGATGGACGCCATGCAAGAGAAAATATGGAGTGTGGGAGGCAATGGCATGAGTGGGATGATACGTCTCCAACGTATCTATAATTTTTGATTGCTCCATGCTATATTATCTACTGTTTTGGGCAATATTGGGCTTTTTTATCCACTTTTATATTATTTTTGGGACTAACCTATTAACCGGAGGCCCAGCCAAGATTTGCTGTTTTATGCCTATTTCAGTGTTTCGAGGAAAAGGAATATCAGACGGAGTCAAAACGGAACGAAATCAACTGGAGAAGTTATTTTTGGAAGGAAAGCAACCCAGGGAACTTGGAGTGCACGTCAGGGGAGATACGGGCTGCCCACATGGGTGGGGCCCCCCCCGGCACAACCCCTTGCCTCGTGGGGCCCCCGTAGCTCCTCTGACGTACCCCCTTCACCCATATATACTCTCGTACCCTAAAACTTCCAGATGGGAGATTGGATCAGAAGTTCCACCGCCGCAAGCCTCTGTAGCCACGAAAAACCAATCAGGGCCCTCTCCGGCACCCTCCCGGAGGGGGCCATCATCACCTGTGGCCATGGAGGAGTATCCCGGAGGGGTCTTCATCATCATGAAGGCCAAGGACCAGAGGGTGGAGGCCATGGAGGAGGAAGCACAAGGGGGAGAACCTCTCCTCCTCTCTTCCGGTGGTGCCGGAGTTCCATCGGGAGGAGAATCATCGCCACGGTGATCGTCTTCATCAACATCACCATCATCATCACCATCCTCATCTCTTTTACGCGGTCCACTCTCCCGCACCCCGCTGTAATCCCTACTTGAACATGGTGCTTTATGCCACATATTATGATCCAATGATGTGTTGCCATCCTATGATGTTTTGAGTAGATATCTTTTGTCTTTGGGTTGATTGATGATCTAGATTGGTATGAGTTCTATTTTTTATTTTGGTGCTGTCCTATGGTGCCCTCCGTGTCGCGCAAGTATGAGGGGTTCCCGCTGTAGGGTGTTGCAATACGTTCATGATTCGCTTATAGTGGGTTGGTGAGTGAACAGAAGCACAAACCCGAGTAAGAGGGATTGTTGCGTATGGGAATAAAGAGGACTTGATGCTTTAATGCTATGGTTGGGTTTTACCTTAGTGATCTTTAGTAGTTGCGGATGCTTGCTAGAGTTCCAATCTTAAGTGCATATGATCCAAGTAGAGAAAGTATGTTAGCTTATGCCTCTCCCTCATATGAAACTGCAATAGTGATTATCGGTCTTGTTAACAATTGCCTAGGACAATTCCGCACACCGATCCATCATTATTCCACACTCGCTATTTATATTATTTAGTATTTTATTCTAACTCTATGATAACAACACCTACTTTTATGTTTTAGCTCTCCGATACTATGCAAAGTTATCCCCTCCATACCCACAACGTAGTTTTATTTCTTGTTGCTAGTTGAAAGCAAACGTTCGGTGCGGGTAGAGTCGTATCAGTGGCAGATAGGGCATGAGAGAATATTGATCTTATCTTTACTTCCTTGTGGGTTCGACGCTCCATACTTATCACTTCCATCTTTGGAAAGTGCTACGATGATTCCTTGCACTTGGGGATTATCAAGCTCTTTTCTGGCGCCGTTGCCGGGGAGCAATAGCGTCGGGCTGATATTCTCCTGTGTGCTTGTTTGCTTTCTTCACTATTTAGATTTTGTTTTTCCTTTTTGTTTCGGTTTAGTTGTGGGTGAAACATACAAAAAAATTTAAAAATGAAAATACAAAAAAATTATTACTTGCCTTTCATGCCTAAAAAGTTTTTCAAAAAGAGAAGTGATTTGAAGGTTTTGCATTGAAGAAGTGAGGGTCGACCTTGACCACTTGTGCTCATGCTCACGGAAAAAATGTAGAATTTTTCATGGAAGTTTCTCTGTAAACAATTATCCCCTTGTATATATTCCATGTATTATAAAATATTATGCCAAGCTTTGGTTTTACGATGATTAGATTGCTTGTTTGCTTTGTGCAAAACAAAAACAGAAACTTTGGCTGTAGTGCATGAATTTAAATTTTTAACTGGAAATTCAAATGGTTATGATTCTTTTTGAACATTATTTATGTACAAATTTTTCAAATTTTAAAATTTAGTTTATAATTTTAGGAGTTACAGAAGTTTGCCAAACATCCAGATTACTGCAGACTGTTCTGTTTTTAACAGATTCTGTTTTGCATGTGTTGTTTGCTTATTTCGATGAATCTATGGCTACTATTGTTGGGTATGAACCATAGAGAACTTGGAATAAAGTAGGTTTAACACCCATACAAATAAAGAATGAGTTCATTACAGTACCTAAAGGTAGTAATTTGTTTTATTACACTAACGGATCTCACAAGTTTTTGTTTAAGTTTTTTGTGAATGAAGTGTTTGCAGAACGAGGAGTTACCGATGTGAGAAGAATAAAGAAAGGCAAGAGTTCAAGCTTGGGGATGCCCAAGGCACCCCAAGTAAATATTTCAAAGGGTACTCAAGCATCTAAGCTTGGGGATGCCCCGGTTGGCATCCCATCTTTCTTCTTCAACGATTATCGGTATACCTCGGTTTTTGTTTTGTTCACATGATTTGTGTCCTTTGTGTTTTTGTTTTTCCTTTAAAATCCATGCTAGCATGAGTTATCCCTTCAATGATTTATAGAATACTTCATGTGCTTCACTTAAATCTTTTAAGTATGACCTTATAGAATTGCTCTTTGTGCTTCACTTAAATCTTTTGAGTATGGTTTTATAGAATGCTTCATGTGCTTCACTTATACATTTTGAGCTTGGATATTGGTCAGTTGTAGAATGCTCCATGAACTTTACTTATATCTATTGGAGTATGAATAATACTATCATTTAAAGTGGGTTTGGAAGAGTGTCAACTTTAGGAATTAGTGATCCCACTATTTTGGAAGATATTGAATCTTAGTGTGATATTTATGAAAGTGGATTTGGAAGAGTGTGAACTTTAGTTAGTAATGATTCCACTATTTCGGAAGAGGTTCCAATTGAGTATGAGAACAAAGTTTTTACCCATGATGCCTCTGAAAATTATTATGAGGGAGGAATACGTGCTTGTAGGAGTTGCAATAATATTGAGTTTCCTCCCTATGTGCTTAAAGTTTTGAAAGTTGTGCTTGTTTTGCCTTCCAATGCTAGTTGATTGTTGTTCTTATAAATTGTGTACTCACAAAATCCCTAGGCATAGGAAGTGTGTTAGATTTAAATATGCTAGTCATATTCTTCAAGATGCTCTCTTTGTGTTTCAATTCCCATCTTTAAAGTGAGCATCATTGAAATCATCATGCCTAGCTAAAAGGCATTAAAGAAAAGCGCTTGTTGGGAGACAACCCAATATTTACCCTTACATTTTTGTGTGTTTACATTATTAAGCTACCGTATTAATCATGTTTTATAGCTTTTGTTTCAATAAAGTTCCAAGTAAGACCTTTGGGAAGACTTGGGTGAAAGCTAATGTGATCTTGCTGTAAAAAACAGAAACTTTGCGCTCACGAGAATAGATGTCATTTTTTTACAGAAGAGTGCTATTGAGTTGATTATTTCTGCAGAAGATTAATAGACAAATTTCTCACGTCCACCAATTTATTTCATAATTTTTGGAGTAGCATAAGTATGGTTATTGTTCAGATCATTACAGACTGTTCTGTTTCTGACAGATTCTGTTTTCATTGCATAGTCTGCTTGTTTTGTAGTTTCTATGGCTTCTATTTCTCAATATAATTTGTAGAATTGATATACAGTAGGCATTGTGTGAAAACAATCATGAACCTTGTCTTTGTGAGTACCAAAGTGAATGGTTTGCTCTTTATCATACTAACCTATCTCACGAAGTTTGGCAAAGTTTTGTGTGATTGAAGTTTTCAAGTTTTGGGTGAGATATCGATATGAGGAGAATAAGGAGTGGAAAGACCCTAAGCTTGGGGATTCCCAAGGCACCCCAAGGTAATATTCAAGAAAGACTCAAGCGCCTAAGCTTGGGGATGCCCCGGAAGGCATCCCCACTTTCGTCTTCAAAACTATCGGTATACTTTACTCGAAGCTATATTTTTATTCGTCACATGATATGTGTTTTAATTGGAGCGTCATTTTATTTTGTTAGTATTTGCTTTATGTTATTTAGAATAATGTTTTACATCTTTAGTTTCAATAAAAATGTCAAGGATAGCCTTTACCATGCTTATTTTGCTAGTTTACATGTTGCTGTTTGAAAACAGAAAGTTTACCGCTGTTGCAAAAATTCCCTAGAAAAGTCAGAGCATGATATAATGTTGAAACTTTTTGCATAATGAGCTCTGATAAATATACTACAGTGGGAATTTTCTCTCATAATTTTTGGAGTTAGGGAAGTATTGATACTCTTGCATTCTTTACAGGCTGTACTGTTTTGGTAGATTGCTGTTATAGTTGCATTGTTTGCATATGTTTGCTTGTTTAATGATTCTATTTTAGGATGGGAGTATTAAATATGCAGAGGCATTTAGTATGCAATGTTGAATAATAATGTTAGTAATTTGTTACAGTAGAAAATGATAAGGTTTTGCATTGGTTTATACTAACCTATCTCACGAGTTCTTGTTGAGTTTGGTGTGTATGAAGCTTTTGAGATTTAGGAAACCGACGTATAAAAGGAATTAAGCAGACACAAAAGCTCAAGCTTGGGGATTCCCAAGGCACCCCAAGACATTATTTCAAGAAGTCTCAAGCATCTAAGCTTGGGGATGCCCCGGTAGGCATCCCACCTTTTCTCTTCAACAACTATCGGTTAGTATCGGTTGAGCCTAAGTTTTTGCTTCTTCACATGAGTTGTGCTATCCTTGCAAGGTCATTTTATTTTGTTTTTCTTGCTATTTGAATAAAATCATTGGATCTGAAATATTGAATGAAAAAGAATCCTCCCATGGCTAGTTAATAACTATTTGCCTACTCAGTGCCCTTCACTCAAATCTTTTGGAGTAGTTTGTCATTTACTCTTGTGCTTCACGTATATCCTATGAGTAAATGGGGGAATGAATTGAATGTCATAAATCTTATTTTTTTATATGTTTCATATGCTTATAACATGGTTAGTGATGACTTCACACATATAAAGTATGAGGCATAAAAGTTGTTGAGAGTTGGCAACCGTAGTTTTGGTCATCGTTGCAATTAATAGGAAGTAATAAGGAAAGAGAGGTTCACATACAAATATATTATCTTGGACATCTTTTATGATTGTGAAGCACTCATTAAGTATGACATGCTAAAAGAGTTGACGTTGGACAAGGAAGACAACGTAATGGTTTATGTTTTCCGACATCTCAGTTAAAGTATATTGTCATTGACCTTCCAAACATGTTGAGCTTGCCTTTCTCCCTCATGCTAGCCAAATCCCTTGCACCAAGTAGAGATACTACTTGTGCTTCCAAATACCCGTAAACCCAGTTTTGCCATGAGAGTCCACCATACCTACCTATGGATTGAGTAAGATCCTCAAGTAAGTTGTCATCAGTGCAAGCAATAAAAATTGCTCATTAAATATGCATGAATTATTAGTGCAGAGAAATAAGCTTTGTACGAACTTGTTGTGGAAGTAATAAAAGCGACGGACTGCATAATAAAGGTCCACATGCAAGGGGCAATATAAAATGATGTTCTTTTGCATTAAGATTTTGTGCATCAACCCTAAACGCGCATGACAACCTCTGCTTCCCTCTGCGAAGGGCCTATCTTTTACTTTATGTTTTTACTTTATGCTTGAGTCAAGGTGATCCTCACCATTCCCTTTTTCATTTTATCCTTTGGCAAGCTCCTTGTGTTTGAAAGATCGTGGTATATATATCCAATTGGATGTAAGTTAGCATGGGTTATTATTGTTGACATCACCTAAAGGTGAATACGTTGGGAGGCAACACAATAAGCCCCTATCTTTCTCAATGTCCGGCTGAAACTCCATAACCACAAGTATTGCGTGAGTGTTAGCAATTGTAGAAGACTATATGATAGTTGAGTATGTGGACTTGCTGAAAAGCTCTATTCTTGACTCTTTCTGATGTTATGATAAATTGCAATTGCTTCAATGACTGAGATTATAGTTTGTTAGTTCTCAATGAAGTTTCTGAACCATGCTTGACATTGTGAATAGATTGTTACTTGATCATGAAAAGTTTTATGAGATAAGCTGCTATTATGACACATATTGATGCTAGCAAAAGTGATTGGAATTATCATTGATCAAACTTAAACACTTACTAGCATTCCACATCAAAAATTATCTTTTTTATCATTTACCTACTCAAGGACGAGCAGGAACTAAGCTTGGGGATGCCTGATACGTCTCCAACGTATCTATAATTTTTGATTGCTCCATGCTATATTATCTACTGTTTTGGGCAATATTGGGCTTTATTATCCACTTTTATATTATTTTTGGGACTAACCTATTAACCGGAGGACCAACCCATATTTGTTGTTTTATGCCTATTTAAGTGTTTCGAGGAAAAGGAATATCAGACGGAGTCAAAACGGAACAAAATCAACTGGAGAAGTTATTATTGGAAGGAAAGAAACCCAGGGAACTTGGAGTGCACGTCAGGGAAGATACGGGCTGCCCACGAGGGTGGGGGGCGCGCCCACCCCCCCCCCCGGCGCGCCCCCTGCCTCGTGGGGCCCCCGTAGATCCTCCGACGTACCCCCTTCAGCCATATATACTCTCGTACCTAAAACTTCCAGAAGGGAGATTGGATCAGAAGTTCCGCCGCCGCAAGCCTCTGTAGCCACGAAAAACCAATCGGGGCCCTCTCCGGCACCCTGCCAGAGGGGGCCATCATCACCGGTGGCCACGGAGGAGTATCCTGGAGGGGTCTTCATCATCATGAAGGCCAAGGACCAGAGGGTGGAGGCCATGGAGGAGGAAGCACAAGGGGGAGAACCTCTCCTCCTCTCTTCCGGTGGTGCTGGAGTGCCATCGGGAGGGGAATCATCGCCACGGTGATCGTCTTCATCAACATCACCATCATCATCACCATCCTCATCTATTTTACGCGGTCCACTCTCTCGCACACCGCTGTAATCCCTACTTGAACATGGTGCTTTATGCCACATATTATGATCCAATTATGTGTTGCCATGCTATGATGTTTTGAGTAGATATCTTTTGTCTTTGGGTTGATTGATGATCTAGATTGGTATGAGTTGTATGTTTTATTTTGGTGCTATCCTATGGTGCCCTCCATGTCGTGCAAGCGTGATGGGTTCCCGTTGTAGGGTGTTGCAATACGTTCATGATTCGCTTATAGTGGGTTGGTGAGTGAACAGAAGCACAAACCCGAGTAAGAGGGATTGTTGCGTATGGGACTAAAGAGGACTTGATGCTTTAATGCTATGGTTGGGTTTTACCTTGATGATCTTTAGTAGTTGCGGATGCTTGCTAGAGTTCCAATCATAAGTGCATATGATCCAAGTAGAGAAAGTATGTTAGCTTATGCCTCTCCCTCATATGAAACTGCAATAGTGATTATCGATCTTGTTAACAAATTGCTAGGACAATTCCGCACACCGATCCATCAATATTCCACACTTGCTATTTATATTATTTAGTATTTTATTCTAACTCTATGATAACAGCACCTACTTTTATGTTTTAGCTCTCCGATACTATGCAAAGTTATCCTCTCCATACCCACAACGTAGTTTTATTTCTCGTTGCTAGTTGAAAGCAAACGTTCGGTGCGCGTATAGTCGTATCAGTGGCAGATAGGGCTTGAGAGAATATTGATCTTACCTTTAGCTCCTTGTTGGTTCGACACTCCATACATATCACTTCCGTCTTTGGAAAGTGCTATGATGATTCCTTGCACTTGGGGATTATCAAGGGACGCCGGTTTAGTAAGTAGGTGGCCGTGTAGAGGGCTTCGACCCAAAAGGGAGGAGTGAGATTGGCTTGTAGGAGGAGAGTACGAACGATGTCGTTGGTTCTGCGATTGAGGCGCTCGGCCTTACTGTTTTGTGGAGAAGTGTGAGGATAGGAAAAGCGGTAGGCAACTCCGTTAGAGGAAAAGAATGAGTGTAGGGATGCGTTGATGAATTCACCACCGTTGCCGCATTGCATGCTTTTGATGATCACATGGAATTGTGTATAGACGAACGCAAAGAAACGTTGGAGAATAGTGGATGTATCGGATTTGTGGCGTAACGGAAATGTCCATGAGTAATGTGTGTAATCATATAGCACAAAAAGATAGTATTGAAAGCCTGAAAAACTTACAACCGGTGAGGTCCATAAATCGCTATGGATTAAATTAAAAGGAGCAAATGTTCTGCTAGTAGAAGAAGGAAAAGGGAGACGTGGTTGACGTCCTAATTGGCAAGCACTACATGGAGAGTGGGGCGCTTTATTACAATCAGCAAGAAAATCATGTGTGATGGAAGAGAAGCTATGAGCACCAGGATGCCCAAGTCGATGGTGCCACACGGCCGGGGAAGCAGCGAGGAAGGCCGACGCACGTACCGGAGTGTTGCCAATGAAGGGGTAGAGATCGCCGATACTAGCGGAGATCATGAGAACCTTCCGGGTGCGTTGGTCCTTCACAAGAAAACCACAAGGGAAAAATTCAACAGAGCAAGAGTTGTCAGTAGTGAACTTGCGAACGGATATAAGACTAGTAACTACATGGGGAGAGACAAGAATGTCAGTGAGACGGAAATTGTGAGGAGGAAGTGTGGTGAATCCGGTGGCCGTGACAGGAAGGTGTTGCCCATTGCCGACAAGAATAGTAGAAGGAACATGCTTTAAGGAAGAACGAGACGTGGTCAAGGTACCTTGGTTGCCGGTGACGTGCGAGGAGGCACCACTGTCCATGTACCACTCGGGGGTAGGGTTGGTTGGGAAGCCGCAGTTGCTATAGGAGGCATTCATCATGGCGAGGTGCTCCCACGAGGGCTGCTGAGGCGGGTAGTAGGGCGACAGAGGCGGCGGCTGGTACATGTTGTAGGCCTGAGCATGAGCGCCCGGCCGGGGGCCAAGGACTCCGGCGGCATTTGGAGGCACCCAACCAGAGCTCGGCGGCGGGAGCGCCATGCCATACGGGGAAAAATACCCGGTGAATGGCGAGGGCAGGGCGCCGGATGGCCACTCCCAGTGGAGTTACTGCACCCACGGCCGCGCCCGCGACCACGGTCAGATGGCGGCTGTGGCGGGTGAGGATCCTGTGGACGATCGGATGGTGGCCGGCCGGAGGAACTGCTGGAGCCACGATCACAGGAGCCCTGCAGGCCGGGGCCAGAGCCGCTAGCGGAGCCGCGGTCACCGCCGGGAAGAGCGAAGGCGGAGGTGGTCTCTGCGGCGGCACGTTGCACCTGGGACTTGATACGTCTCCAACGTATCTACTTTTCCAAACACTTTTGCCTTTGTTTTGGACCCTAACTTGCATGATTTGAACGAAACTAACCCGGACTGATGTTGTTTTCAGCAGAACTGCCATGGTGTTGTTTATTGTGCAGAAAACAGAAGTTCTCGGAATGATCTGAAAATCCACGGAGATAACTTTTGGAAAATATAAAAAATACTGGCAAAAGAATCAAGGCTAGGGGGCCCACACCCTGTCCACGAGGGTGGGGGGCGTTCCCCTTGTCTCGTGGCCCCCCTGATGCTCCACCGACCTCAACTCCAACTCTATATATTCTGTTTCACGGAGAAAAAAATCAGAGAGAAAGTTTCATCGCGTTTGATACGGAGCCGCCGCCAAGCCCTAATCTCTCTCGAGAGGGCTGATCTGGAGTCCATTCGGGGCTCCGGAGAGGGGGATTCGTCGCCGTCATCATCATCATGAAGGAAATATGCCCTAGAGGCAATAATAAAGTTATTATTTATTTCCTCATATCATGACAAATGTTTATTATTCATGCTAGAATTGTATTACCCGGAAACATAATACATGTATGAATAGATAGACAAACATAGTGTCACTAGTATGCCTCTACTTGACTAGCTCGTGAATCAAAGATGGTTAAGTTTCCTAACCATAGACATGGGTTATCATTTGATTAACGGGATCACATCATTAGGAGAATGATGTGATTGACCTGACCCATTCCGTTAGCTTAGCACTTGATCGTTTAGTATGTTGCTATTGCTTTCTTCATGACTTATACATCTTCCTATGACTATGAGATTTTGTAACTCCCGCTTACCGGAGGAACACTTTGTGTGATACCAAACGTCACAACGTAACTGGGTGATTATAAAGGTGCTCTACAGGTGTCTCCGAAGGTACTTGTTGAGTTGACGTATTTCGAGATTAGGATTTGTCACTCCGATTGTCGGAGAGGTATCTCTGGGCCCTCTCGGTAATGCACATCACTATAAGCCTTGCAAGCAATGTAGCTAATGAGTTAGTTACGGGATGATGCATTACGTAATGAGTAAAGAGACTTGCCGGTAACGAGATTGAACTAGGTATTGAGATACCGACGATCAAATCTCAGGCAAGTAACATACCGATGACAAAAGGAACAATGTATGTTGTTATGCGATTTGACCGATAAAGATCTTCGTAGAATATGTAGGAGCCAATATGAGCATCCAGGTTCCGCTATTGGTTATTGACTTGAGACGTGTCTCGGTCATGTCTACATAGTTCTCGAACCCGTAGGGTCCGCACGCTTAAAGTTAGATGACGGTTATATTATGAGTTTATTTGTTTTGATGTACCAAAGGTAGTTCGGAGTCCCAGATGTGATCACGGACATGACGAGGAGTCTCTAAATGGTCGAGACATGAAAATTGATATATTGGACGACTATATTCGGACACCGGAATAGTTCCGGGGGTTATCAGATATATATCGGAGTACCGGGGGTTACGGGAACCCCCCCCCTCCCCCCCCCCCAGGAAGCTATTGGGCCTTATGGCCCTTAGTG
>NC_041391.1:48486587-48492543 GCF_002162155.2 Triticum dicoccoides
CTCTCCACCTCCTCCTTCCCCCTTCTCCTACTTGGAATAGGTAAGGGGGGGCAAACCTACTTGGACTAGGATTGCCCCCCCTTGGGCGCGCCTCTCCCCTTGGCCGGCCCTCTCCTCCTCCCCCCTTTATATACGGAGGAGGGGGGCACCCCATAGACACACCAATTGATCCTTGAGGTCTCTTAGCCATGTGCAGTGCCCCCCTCCACCATAGTCTACATCGATAATATCGTAGCGGTGCTTAGGCGAAGCCCTGCATCGGTAGAACATCATCATCGTCACCACGCCGTCGTGCTGACGGAACTCTCCCTCAAAGCTCGGCTGGATCGGAGTTTGAGGGACGTCATCGAGCTTAACGTGTGCTAAACTCGGAGGTGCCCTGCGTTCGGTACTTGATCGGTCGGATCGTGACGACGTACGACTACATCAACCGCATTGTGCTAACGCTTCCGCTTTCGGTCTACGAGGGTACGTGGACAACACTCTCCCTTCTCGTTGCTATGCATCACCATGATCTTGCGTGTGCGTAGGAAATTTTTTGAAATTACTACGTTCCCTAACAGTGGCATCAGAGCCTGGTTTTATGCGTAGATGTTATATGCACGAGTAGAACACAAGTGAGTTGTGGGCGATACAAGTCATACTGCTTACCAGCATGTCATTCTTTGGTTCGGCGGTATTGTTGGATGAAGTGGCCCGGACCGACATTACGCATACGCTTACGCGAGGCAGGTTCTACCGACGTGCTTTGCACACAGGTGGCTGGTACCTCTGGAGCACTGCGTTTGATTTCCCCGAAGTGGAGAGGATGATGCAGCAAAGTAGCGTAAGTATTTCCCTCAGTTTTTGAGAACCAAGTTATCAATCCAGTAGGAGACCACGCACAAGTCCCTCGTACCTACACAAAACGATAGCTCCTCGCAACCAACGCGATTAGGGGTTGTCGATCCCTTCACGGTCACTTACGAGAGTGAGATCTGATAGAGATGATAAATAATATTTTTGGTATTTTTGGTATATAGATGCAAAGTGAAAAGTAAAAGGCAAAGTAAAAACAAAGCAAGTAATAAAGTAATGGAGATTGATATGATGAGAATAGACCCGGGGGCCATAGGTTTCACTAGTGGCTTCTCTCAAGAGCATAGATATTCTACGGTGGGTGAACAAATTACTGTTGAGCAATTGACAGAATTGAGCATAATTATGAGTATATCTAGGTATGATCATGTATATAGGCATCACGTCCAAGACAAGTAGATCGAAATGATTCTGCATCTACTACTATTACTCCACTCATCAACCGCTATCCAGCATGCATCTAGAGTATTAAGTTAAAAATAGAGTAACGCCTTAAGCAATATGAAATGATGTAGAGGGATAAATTCATGCAATATGATAAAAACCCCATCTTGTTATCCTCGATGGCAACAATACAATACGTGCCTTGCTGCCCCTTCTGTCACTGGGAAAGGACACCGCAAGATTGAACTCAAAGCTAAACACTTCTCCCATTGCAAGAACTACCAATCTAGTTGGCCAAACCAAACGGATAATTCGAAGAGACTTGCAATGATAACTCAATCATACATAAAAGAATTCAGAGAAGATTCAAATATTATTCATAGATAAGCTGGATCATAAACCCACAATTCATCGGTCTCAACAAACACACCGCAAAAAGAAGATTACATCGAATAGATCTCCACGAGAGAGGGGGAGAACATTGTATTGAGATCGAAAAAGAGAGAAGAAGCCATCTAGCTACTAGCTATGGACCCGAAGGTCTGAAGTAAACTACTCACACTTCATCGGAGGGGCCATGGTGTTGATGTAGAAGCCCTCTGTGGTGGATGCCCCCTCCGGCGGAGCTCCGGAACAGGCCCCAAGATGGGATCCCGTGGATACAGAAGGTTGCGGCGGTGGAATTAGGTTTTTGGTCTACAACATAATTTGCAAAATACTACCAGGACTAAGTTCATGATAAATTTAAGTTCAATTAATCATATTACTTAAGAACTCCCACTTAGATAGACATCCCTCTAATCATCTAAGTGATCACGTGATCCAAATCAACTAAACCATAACCGATCATCACATCAAATGGAGTAGTTTTCAATGGTGAACATCACTATGTTGATCATATCTAATATATGATTCACGCTCGACCTTTCGGTCTCAGTGTTCCGAGGCCATATCTGCATATGCTAGGCTCGTCAAGTTTAACCTGAGTATTCTGCGTGTGCAAAACTGGCTTGCACCCGTTGTAGATGGACGTAGAGCTTATCACACCCGATCATCACGTGGTGTCTGGGCACGACGAACTTTGGCAATGGTCCATACTCAGGGAGAACACTTTTATCTTGAAATTTAGTGAGAGATCATCTTATAATGCTACCGTCAATCAAAGCAAGATAAGATGCATATAAGATAAACATCACATGCAATCAATATAAGTGATATGATATGGCCATCATCATCTTGTGCTTGTGATCTCCATCTCCGAAGCACCGTCATGATCACCATCGTCACCGGCGCGACAACTTGATCTCCATCGTAGCATTGTTGTCGTCTCGCCAACTATTGCTTCTACGACTATCGCTACCGCTTAGTGATAAAGTAAAGCAATTATAGGGCAATTGCATTGCCTACAATAAAGCGACAACCATATGGCTCCTGCCAGTTACCGATAACTCAGTTAACAAACATGAATATCTCATACAATAAAATATAACATCATGCCTTGACCATATCACATCACGACATGCCCTACAAAAACAAGTTAGACGTCCTCTACTTTGTTGTTGCAAGTTTTATGTGGCTACTACGGGCTGAGCTAGAACCGTTCTTACCTATGCATCAAAATCACAATGATAGTTCGTCAAGTAAGTGCTATTTTAACCTTCTCAAGGACCGGGAGTAACCACACTCGGTTCAACTAAAGTTGGAGAAACTGACACCCGCCAGCCACCTGTGTGCAAAGCACGTCGGTAGAACCAGTCTCGCGTATGCGTACGCGTAATGTCGGTACGGGCCTCTTCATCCAACAATACCGCTGAATCAAAGTATGACATGCTAGTAAGCAATATGACTTGTATCGCCCACAACTCACTTGTGTTCTACTCGTGCATATAACATCAACGCATAAAACCTAGGCTCTGATACCATTGTTGGGGAACGTAGTAATTTCAAAAAAAAATCTACGCACACGCAAGATCATGGTGATGCATAGCAATTAGAGGGGAGAGTGTGTCCACGTACCCTCGTAGACCGAAAGCGGAAGCGTTAGCACAACGCGGTTGATGTGGTCGTACGTCTTCACGGCCCGACCGATCAAGCACCGAAAGCACGGCACCTCCAAGTTCTTGCACACGTTCAGATCGATGACGTCCCTCGAACTCGGATCCAACTGAGTGTCGAGGGAGAGTTCCGTCAGCACGACGGCGTGGTGACGAGGATGATGTTCTACCGACGCAGGGCTTCGCCTAAGCACCGCTACGATATTATCGAGGAGGACTATGGTGGAGGGGGGCACCGCACACGGCTAAGAGATCAATGATCAATTGTTGTGTCTATTGGGTGCCCCGTCCCTCGTATATAAAGGAGTGGAGGAGGGGGCCGGCCAAGGGGAGGATGCGCGCCCATGGGGTGGAGTCCTACTCCCACCGGGAGTAGGACTCCTCCCTTTCCCATTTGGAGAGGGAGAGGGAAGGAAGAGGAAGGAGGGAGGAAGGAAAGGGGGGGGGGGGCGGCCCCCCTCCCAATTCAGATTGGGCTTGGGGGGCCTCCCTTGATCCTTTCCCCTCCTTTCCACTAAAGCCCATTAAGGCCCATATACCTCCCGGGGGGTTCCGATAACCTCCCGGAGCCCCGGTATTGTGCCAATCTCACCCGGAACCTTTCCGGTGTCCAAATATAGTCGTCCAATACATCGATCTTCATGTCTCAACCATTTTGATACTCCTCGTCATGTCCGTGATCACATCCCGGACTCCAATCAACCTTCGGTACATCAAAACACATAAACTCATAATATAACTATCATCTAAGTTTAAGCGTGCGGACCCTACGGGTTCGAGAACTATGTAGACATGACCAAGACACGTCTCTTGTCAATAACCAGTAGCGGAACCTGGATGCTCATATTGGCTCCTACATATTCTACGAAGATCTTTATCGGTCAAACCGCAACATACGTTGTTCCCTTTGTCATCAGTATGTTACTTGCCCGAGATTCGATAGTCGGTATCTCAATACCTAGTTCAATCTCGTTACCGGCAAGTCTCTTTACTCATTCCGTAATACATCATCCTGTAACTAACTCATTAGTTATGATGCTTGCAAGGCTTATAGTGATGTGCATTACCGAGTGGGACCAGAGATACCTTTCCGACAATCGGAGTGACAAATCCTAATCTCGAAATACGCCAACCCAACAAGTACCTTCGGAGACACCTGTAGAGCACCTTTATAATAAGCCAGTTACGTTGTGAGGTTTGGTAGCACACAAAGTGTTCCTCCGGTAAACGGGAGTTGCATAATCTCATAGTTATAGGAACATGTATAAGTCATGAAGAAAGCAATAGCAACATACTAAACGATCAAGTGCTAAGCTAACGGAATGGGTCAAGTCAATCACATCATTCTCCTAATTATGTGATCCCGTTAATCAAATGACAACTCATGTCTATGATTAGGAAACTTAACCATCTTTGATTAACGAGCTAGTCAAGTAGAGGCATACTAGTGACACTATGTTTGTCTATGTATTCACACATGTATTATGTTTCCGGTTAATACAATTCTAGCATGAATAGTAAACATTTATCATGAAATAAGGAAATAAATAAAAACTTTATTATTGCCTCTAGGGCATATTTCCTTCACGCGTTGCATGGCTTCTGGGGTTCAGTCCGCGCGCTTCAGACGTATGCGGGGGTTTGAGGGTCCGTGTTGGAGATGCCCTAAGAAATGAACGGTTTCCTTACATGATACATTTTCCAATATTATATAGGAATAGTTTTATCCACTCCAATCTCTTGGATAAAATCCTTTTCCCATCTTGCACTACTTGGGAAAAGCCTAGCAGCAGCGCGGGTTTTGGGCCTATTAGTAGCGCGGGGGCCGGCGCTACTAATAAGGCGCTACAGCTAACTTATAGCGGTAGCGCGGGTGCCACCCGCGCTACAGCTAACGTATATCAGTAGCGTGGGTAAAAACCCGCGCTACTACTAATCTGTAATCAATCTCTGATTTTTTTTGAATTTTTCTGATTTTTTTTTGATTTTTTCCCCTAATTTTCAAATTTCTGAATTATTTTAACCTCAAATCTCTAATCACCCCTCATCGCTGCTCAATTTAATCTCTAATCACCCCTCATCATTCCAAATCACCTAACTTCCCAGACGGTCACCCATCCTGTCACTACTCCAGCCTGAGCACGCTTAACTTCCGGGTTCTATTCTCCCTCGTTTCCAAGTCTGCACTTTGTTGTTTTCCTGACAATAGTAAGATGTCAATCCTATTAACCTCAGAAATTTAGCTTGAGCATGTAGTCACACATTTCACCGTTTGAGTTTGAAACTATTGTTCAAAAAAATTAGTAACACTAATATTTCTTGAATAATTAGTTTGACCACGGTTTGACCATAGTTTGACCAGATTTGACCACAGTTTGACCATAGTTTGACCAGATTTGACCAAAATTCAAAAAAAAACTAAAATAATTATTTCGTAACACTAATATTCTTGAATAATTAGTTTGACCATAGTTTGACCAGATTTAACAAAAATTAAAAAAACTGAAATTTGATGAATTTTTTTGCCTCCAGATCTTAAAAGCCCCGTAATTTGGATGTAACTTTTCGAGTAGATGATTTTTCATATAAAAAACTTTTTCATCCGAGTTAGTATGCAAAAGTTATGCCCATTTTTACAAATTCTCGAGAGATTTTGCAAA
>NC_041391.1:48492808-48497209 GCF_002162155.2 Triticum dicoccoides
CTACTACTATGGCTAAAAACCAGCGCTACTGCTATCAACATAGTAGTAGCGAGGGCTAAAAACCAGCGCTACTGCTATCAACTTAGTAGTAGCGAGGGTTAAAAACCCTCGCTACTGCTATGGCATGTTCCGGGGGGTACGGTAGAGACCGCTTAGTAGTAGCGTGGGTTAAAAACCCGTGCTACTGCTATCAACTTAGCAGTAGCGAGGTTTAAAAACCTGCGCTACTAGTAAGTAGCAGTAGCGGGGGTTTTTAACCCTCGCTACTAGTAAGATTCTTTGTATAGACTTTTCCCTAGTAGTGTTGTTTTTAGCTCAAAATCTCTTTTTTGCTGTGAGTGCATAACTAGCATCCTTTTTTTTTTTGCACAATCTAACATCCTTTGAACCCTTTTAGATCATATAATTGCATGAAATTGCATTTTTTCTATGCATTTGTTTTTGGATTTCTATGTTCCAAATAAGTCCCAGGAAAATATTGATATCCATACCATTCGAATCATGTGATTACATAACCAAACATGAATACACCAAACGAATTTCATAGGATATGATTTTTTTTCTAGAAGTTATGGAGGGAACCAAACATGAGGCCAAACCTAATAGGAAAAAGAAATCATTTTCAAGTTTCAATGAATCTTGTGTCTTTCTTCTCTCTATTCTCCTTCTAATCTCTTAGTTAGAAAATTTGCAAGGTCATACTCATCACTGCTAATAGGTCTCGTCAGACTTATGGCACCGGACTTATGCCAGCATATATTTCGACAAAATGAGCAAAACGGACGCCGGGTTTGCTCCCAAAGGGTACCCGAGTGAAACTCTAGCCCGGCCACCCCCGTGTTACCCCTTTCCACCCAATTCAGGCTTAATATATCAAAGATGTATCTATTAAATTCTAGCCCGACCACCCCTATCTTACTCCTTCCCACCCAAATCATGCCTAAAATGTCGCGAAGGCCGGTCTCGCCGCCTCGGCGACTCTATCTGATCGGACGGCGACGGTGCATAATGAACTTAATGAAGAAATTGTTAGAATAAATACGAGGCCACCGTTGATCTACCGAGGACCAAGCAATCACACGAGCACGCCACCGAGATTTATTAACAAGGTTCACCATCATGGCTACATTTCTGGGGTATGATTATGGGCGCTCCTTCCCATGACACCGCTACAATACCGCACCTCGGCCGTCCGAGGGCCGGCACACGCCGCCGGCTCCCCCGCGTGCCTGTGCTATTATGTTGGCATAGGTTACATCGTGTGTTTACCCCCGCTATATATGAGAGGCCTAGGATACAAGTGTCCTACTAGGACATGACTCCATATCCTATCTAAACACAATACTACTCAGAGTCCAACTGTAACCTACCTTATACAATAATATTCGACACAACTCTAAAAAACTCCACCTTGGCGAATATTCTTCACCACCTTGAATTCATCCATGCGTCGGATCTCCATGTACATTGGAATTGAGATACGCCATGAGCACCGCTGCTACTTCCAGACTCCACGTGACTCCACCTGCAACTATAGTCCCTTCTCGTCTTCTTCACAGTCAACACTCGAGCAAAATTAAGTTTCTCCTTACTCTACCTTGTGCTCCCAACTTCCGGAGTATCCGTCCAATGCCATCGCACACTGACTACTATCTGTGTGAAAATGAGCAACTCACATATTGGATGCCACATATAAGAGTTACACGAACTTAATGTCATCGCTCTTCTTGACTGTATGTCTAAAACCTGAAGGAATTTCACCGTCACCCTATGTCACCCTGAGTCAAATTCGGAGTTGTCTCATCCTTTTTCCGGATAGTCTCTGGTATGTCCCACAGCTATAGCATTCCGTCCCCTTCTGTATTTTTCATCCACACTTTGCCATGTGCACCAAACACCTACTCTCTCTGTTTTGACAATTTTAGACTTTCTGCCACTTTCTCAGATTACCCATGGTCAACTCTCATCTATCAACCGGCACCAATAGACCCAGTCACCAACTTGAACCTGGTACTCGTCAACACTGCTTCAGCACCCCCTGCACAATTTTTCTGACCACATGTCTGACCACCAATGCGTTGGCATGTCGCTGTGTCCCGTGCTTACCGCATGCCTCGCCGCTATCACCGCGTCGAGCCTCTACTATCCTGATCGAGTCTCCCGAGTCGCGAACCCACACCAAACAACTACTGCAAAGAACCATCGATCATCACCGATCGATGCCGAGTATCACATCTTCATCAGACCATTGGGCCCCAGTCCGATCCGCGTGTCTCTCGCTATCCTGCTGAAATAGGCTTCTACTCTCCATGCATTTACGTCGTAGCCCCTCCATCAGCACAGAGTGTAGTCATCCATCAGACTCCAACTCCACCTTCAACATGACTCCATGTAGATGCGCCATGCTACCTCGTGCCTTGTCGACTTCAAGCTCTCCCATGTGTGCACCATCTTGAATCAAACCCGCGCCGTAGTCTGTCGAAGCCGCACAAGCCCTCAGGCCTGCACCACGTGTTTCCACGCCCCAGAAGTTGGCCACCATCAGCATCACGCTCCTATGTTGTCGTCGCTGAAATCACCGCCATCTTCTGCTTTGACCGACATCCTCGTCGATCCGTCAGACAGTCCAGTCCGACCCAGCCGAAATTTATCCGACTGCAACCATACTTTACCCTGCATCGTGTCCACCCGCACATCTCGGTGCATTGCCTGACGCCCTGTGTCTGCATGATCCCTCACGACGCGCTCCAGGCTCCACAAGCCTTATACGCACGTCTCCCTCGCCGCACACGCCATCTTCCATGGACATGCGACCGCGCCTTTATTTTCTATACCGTGCACTTCTACCATCCGGTACATACATGTACGTGTACCAAGCAAATAGGGCCAATTGAAGAATCCCACTATTAGCCTTCCCGTGCGCACAAGATCAATATGTTCATCCTTGCTCACGTGCAGCCCCAAAGCTTTCATCTCCGCCCCTGCTTTTTCTTTGCTTCTGATGGAAATATACACGCACAAATACCAGACGCCCCTTTTTTCTTTGAACAAATCGCTCTACTTACATGACCTCCACGTCCCATCATAGCTCCATCACCCTGCTGCAACTCCAGCCGCGTGCACCAGCGTTCGCAGCCGTCTCGCACTTCAGCAGCTATGCCGCCGCCTGGTAAACCTTGCTGCCGCTTCTGGCCTGAAGCCACGTAGCCTGAATCCCAACCAACTTAGACCACTGCTGCCACGTGCTCCGGCCACTGCCTAGCCCGGGAACCTGCTGTATCGATGCCTCCGGCTGGTTGCTGCCTCACGATGGAACCGATCCCTATGCGGAACCACGTGCACTCCACCTTTACGTCTTCCGAATCGATCTCCTACAGGCTGCTGACTCGTACGCGTGCCTTCGGTGCACGATCGATCACGCCGCCTTCGTCCGTGTTGCTTACGATCTCGCGGATATGCTTCCAAATCCCATCGATCCAATGAATTTTCGTCTGACTTAATCTCCCGAGATTGCTCCGAGTTTCGATCGCTTGACACAGCACGGATCGAACCGATTTAACTACGACATCCCGGCTCATCACCTCTAAACCAACGCATGACTACGGGCGCTCCTCCCCATTACACCTCTACAATACTGCACCCTGGCCGTTCGGGCGCCGGCACACGCTGCCGGCTCCCTCGCGTGCCTGTGCTATTATGTTGACATAGGTTACATCGTGTGTCTACCCCCCGCTATATATGAGAGCCCTAGGATACAGGTGTCATACTAGGACACGACTCTATATCCTATCTAAACACAAAACTACTCAGAGTCCAACTGTAACCTACCTTTTACAATAATATTCGACACAACTCTAACAGAAACCGAAAAGTGTTCAAAAGGAAGATCGGGACGATGAGCGACATCAAGCAGGCCATTAGGCAGTCCACTGATTAATGGTGATTGGCTGGAGCTAAATGCATGCAACCCCCCTTTGCGGATCCTACGTGAGGTTAATTAGTTCCTCTGGTCTTTGCATTTTTTTCTCCAAATTTCTTCATTATAGTATTCTACGTGACGATCTTGTAAATATTGCTACTTACCACTAGTAGAAAACATGGCACTACTCTCGGTTTCAGGGGACCTTTAGTCCCGGTTCTGGAACCGAGACAAAATGGTCGGGACTAATGCCCAAAACCTTTAGTCCCGGTTGGCTTACGAACCGGGACTAAAGGAGCTCCATGTGGCCGTTGTAGGGCGCCCAGGAAGAAGGACCTTTAGTCCCGGTTGGCTTACGAACCGGGACTAAAGGAGCTCCACGTGGCCGCTGTGGGGCGCGCAGGAAGGAGGACCTTTAGTCCCAGTTGGTAATACTGACCGGGACTAAAAGACAACCACACGTCAGCAGCTCACAGGTGCTG
>NC_041391.1:48497317-48512240 GCF_002162155.2 Triticum dicoccoides
AAGGGTTTAGGGGTTTTATATTGTGTTAGCTAGCTCTTTCTCCGTGCTTGGTCGATGGTAGCTAGTACATATAGAGAGAACTCGACACTAACTAGTAAGCAAATGAAGGAACAATTAATTACACAACATCATCATGAACATATATAGAGAGAAGTGACCTATCTTTTTTCGTGCTTCGTCGAACAACAAGTTTTCATATATCCATTAGTGCAGAACCGGGCTTTAGCGCCAGTTTGTAATGGCCTTTAGTGCCGGTTCTACAACCGGCACTAAAGAGTGGAGACTGAAGCCCCCCCTCCCCTTTACTACCGGTTCGACACGAACCGACGCTAAAGTGCCACCACGTGCCACGAGCCAGGCCCGGGTGCTGGTAGACCATTAGTACCGGTTGGTAACACCAACCGGTACTAAATGTTTAGGGGGGTTTTGGTTTTATTTTTTATTTTCCATTAATTTTGTGTTTTCCATTTAATTCTTTTTTATTTGCCGGTATTTTACAATACTACGTATTGTACACGTTATGCATATATATAAATAGATTTTTTCTTGTACGTAGAACCACATATATATATATAAATATATATCATCGAATGTCTCACAACCAACAACATTAATTATTCACACATACACATGTATGTATATCTATATAGGACAAATGTTTCCTACAAGCAGTGGTAGTTACCACCACTTGCATTTTGTATGTTTTATGTAGTATCTGTCGAAATCGAGAGTATGTACGTGTAGTATGTAGTATATAACAATGATTAGGTAGTATATATACAAATTTTTAGATAGTATGTACCATTTTTTGAGTATGCTCTTTTTTACGTACAAATATGTACGTATTTCACAAATATAACAAAAACTATGGGCTCATATGTAATTTTTTCATGTAACTTGTTTTGATATATCTTAGATATAGTATATGAACATATTTAAAATAAAAAATAGTATATATAGTACCACATGCTAGTATATAAGACATGTGGGGTAATTACCACCGGGTGGTAGGATGGATTTTCCCTACCATGTTGCCTTGGTGCCTTCGGAGCACGATGACAAGTGGTTCATGGGGCGGTAGCGGGTAATAATATTCTCCTTTGGGATCTATGACGTGGTCGAGCAAAAATCCCGTTATTTCCTCTTGAAATGCTAGTATGCGGTCCGTTGGTAGAAGCTGCTCCCGCACCTTTCTGAACTGTTAAGAAGGAGATCAATATGCATGTGTATTAGTTGTGTGACTAGATATCGATAATGGTGTGAATAGTGTTCTGACAAACGTACCCAATCCTGTCTTTAAGATCTGCTCCTTTCAGACGCCATCATGTGAATGTTCTCGCAAACGTAGAATGCACACAGATCATTCCCCGGCGCCTGCTTCAGGGCCTTTATGTGAATGGAATTGAATCAGATAATGATTAATCAAGCATGATAATTAATTAATGGTATTGAAACAAGAATTAAAGAGATGGTAGCTAGCTAGCTAGCTACTACTACTTAATTACTTACCTTTGGTCGATACCAAAATAGCTTTTTTGCCCGTTTGCCTGGAATCACCTTGATGAACTTTGCCCAAGGCATGCCCGCCGGCAAAGAAAATTAATAAAGGGGTTATTAAATAGTTCATATCAAGAAATGACGAACTAAATAGGCCGAGATATAGTTAATAATGATTGAAATTACCTATTGACTATCCCCCTCACGATGGTGTAGTCACTTTCTTCTTTAAGTAGTGAGTCCAGTACTTCAACTTTTCCTTCGTCAACTTTAATGTCTAACAAGATCCAGTGGAAACTGCATGCGCACACGTTTGCATGTCTTAATTAAGCGGGCATGTGCATAACACTAATCAACTACCGTAAACCCTATATACTTAATTATTAACATCTAGCTAGCTAGTAAGCAAAAACAGAATTTATAGTACAAGACAGTGTGACTCACAGGAAGTTGTAAGGAAGTAGTATATCTTCATTGGTATTGAGGCGCTTGAAGAACTCTAGCATGCTTTCCTCTAAACTTACTCGACAAGTTGGAAGATTCCATGTGTACTCATTAATGGTATTTGGGTCAATGAACCCAATGCCATAGCGTCCAGATTTTTTCATTTCATACATCTTCATCCTACATATAATACCACAGAAAATAATATAGTGAGGATAATTACATGTAATGATTGATCAAAATGATCACTACAGCTAGCTTGAGACTTAAATTACAGAAAGAAATCACTTACAGACAATAGCAACTGACGATAGATTTGTCGAGTGCGTCTTGATTGTATAACTGAAATAGTTCTGAATACCCAACGGACAGAGCTTTCTCATGAAAGTAATGCTCCTCCTTGACATTCACCATGAGGGACTCTCGATTGGAAATCTTGGTACGTTCATGTACTATTGATGCAATTCATACATACTCGTTGGGAGATTCTTGACCTTGTCTGGCTCGACAAAAGGTTGGCCCCGGACATATTTCCGTTTTATTTCCTCCTCTCTAAGCGGAGACATGGACTCGATTTCGAGGAGTTGTCCAACAGTGATCTTGAGCATTTCAGCCTGCATTATATGCTCCTCGGTTATTACCACATCGCCCAGCTAGCAAACGTTAACGGTTTGCCCACAATAATATTGGGCGTGCGTACTCCTCTCATGTGTTGTTGGCACAACAAGCGGGGGGGTCGACTGCGCCGCCTGTTCTCCCAGCTGGGGAACGGTTTTCCTGCATTTTTTGCCAGCTGCTTGTTGGCTCGAGCTCGAGCTCGCTTCCTTCTGTAGTCGTGCTCGATGTGCCTTTCTGATTTGGCACTCATAGTCTGAGTCAACAGGCTTGGGAGCTAGTGGTCTAGACATACGAATGAAGTGGTCAATCTTTTCCTCGGGCACTTTCTCCCTTGGCGGCGGTGCCGGTTTCGGTCCAAAATGGGCATCCACTTGGGCCCGCACTATTGCTGCGTTTTGCTCCTCGGTCATGTCGTAAGGCCTCTGAGGAAGAGGAGTGAGGCTTAGACCATATTTATATCGCTTGTCTCCGCCTGTACTACCTCGACTCGTATCGCTACACACCATAGCTGCGGCGTGTCTCTTCTGCGATTGCTGAGACGGCGGAGACGGCTGATGTGGCTGAGTTGGAGCAGGAGGAGTGGCCTGATGCTGTGCCGAACTTGAAGCAGGAGGTGTGGCCTGACATGGTGTCAGACTTGAAATAGGAGGAGTGGCCTGACGCTGTGCCGGACTTGAGCAGTAGTCTGCTCATGCGTTCGTGGACTTGGAGGAGGTGGCAGACTTCGAGGAGGAGTCGACAGACGCGGTGTCAGTGGACTTCAAAAGATGATGCAATCCTTTCTCCATAGGATGATATGATGTATGGCCTCTCCCAGTGTGCGCTCGTCGTCACCTCCAGGAATGTCAAGCTGTAGCCCCGAATATGGGTCCACCACTTCAACAACCAAGACACGAGCATAGCCCACTGGAATCGGGGTGCAATGGAAGGTTGCTTCGGGGGTAATTAATTGTAAAAGCAACGGCGTCCGCCACCTTCATGGATATGTTCTTCATTTTGGAGTGTAGCTCACAGTTAGTGTTCTCTATGATGTCATCCACAGGGTATGTATCCAGCAGTGTGTCACCAGGGGCGGAACCAACGCTGCTTCTCGGCATGGATGGGACGGTGCTATCCAATGTTGGACGATCATCCGCTTGCTGCTGCCACTGCTGAGACCCCTAAGTGAGTCGATCTGCTGCTGCTGGAATTTGAGTGCCAAGTCGGCGTGCCTTGCCTCTAGGCCTTGAAGGCGTTCTGTGTCCTGCTTCCTCTGCTCCTCCTCCAGCTTCCTCTTCTTCTCCTCCTCCATCTTCTTTCTTGCACGGGTCCTGTAGTCGTCGTTCCATTCTGAAAATCCCTCATACCAGGGAATAACGCCCTTGCCTCGTGTTCTTCCCGAGTGTTCAGGATTTTCCAGGGCGCGCGTAAGCTCGTCGTTCTCTCTGTTGGGCGTGAACACCCCCTTTCGAGCATCTTCTATTGCGTCAAGTATCTTTTTTTCGGCTCCTTTTAGAGTTGCCTTCTTCGAAACCAGGCCTGTCTTCGGGTCCAACGCCCCCCCCCATGCGCATAGAACCAAGTTCTACACCTGGGGAGCCAGCTCTTAGTCACCGAAGTGACGCCTGCATCCTCCATCTCTTGCTCAGACTTATCCCACTTAGGCATTCCCACCGCGTAGCCATCTGGACCCAGCCTATGGAACTATGTCTTTTTTGCGGCATTGGCCTTGTTTTTTATTGACCGTTCCTTAGATAATTCTGATTCCTTAAATTTCACAAAATTGGCCCAGTGTTCTCTTTGCTTCTCCAGTGTTCCCATGAATTCTGGAGTCTTCCTTTCTGCAGCGAGGTAGTTGGCCCATACAATTTTCTTGTGGGTGTTGAATGCAATTGCCATCTTTTTAAGAGCAGCGTCCTTGACTTTCTACACATCTGCATCAGTGAAATAATATTCTAGGGTGAAATGTTCCATCAGAGATTCCCAAAGGTTTTTTTTCTCTATCGTCGACCCAAGTAACACCTGGACGTTTAGTTTTTGGCTCTTTCCATTCTTGAATGGAGATCGGGAGTTGGTCGTTCACAAGAACTCCGCACTGACGAGTCCACTTGTTCGCAATGTTCTTAGGCGTGAGGGGTTCGCCACTAGCTTTGATGGAGTCGATGTTGTACTTTACACCCTCCTTCAACTCTTTTCCCGGGCCTCATTTTGTCCTGCTGTCTGTAGAAGCAGATTTGCTCGACCCGGAGGGCTGAAATTAGAAGAAAGATCGATTTGTTAATATATCTTCAAATAAAAAAGCATGTGATGATCACCAGATGCCTGCTTATGTAAATATACCTCACCGGTAGTCTTTGTTATTTCGAGATCAACATTATTGTCTGTGTCATCATAAACATTGTCTTTGTCATCATAATCATAATCATAGTTCATGACTTCATCAGCTTGGTCGTCGAGATCGAAAATCTTATCATCACCCTCCCCGATATTGTTCAGATATTGGGAGCCGTCATCTGCTTCATTCAGATCATCTAGCCTGCGAGGGCTGCGTATGATCTCGAATAATTCCTCTTCTCTCTCTCTGCCCGTATTGTCCGCCATAGCTTTTACTTAACTAATAGAGAAGAAATATAAAACAATTTACTATTCAAATTACAATGCATGGATGCATTTAATAAGGAAAAACTGAATCATATAGTACATAATATGCATCATCTTGATTAATATATAATCTCGAATACATCGTCTAGAATAATATATATAATCTCGAATACATTGTCTCGGATATTATATATCGAATACATCACTGGCTAGGTACCTAATAAAGATTGAATACTGCAGAAGAATCTAGGCCACTCGCGGTTCCTGGGGCGCGGGCGGTGGACACCCAAAGAGAAGGAACCATCACAGGATCATATCTCCGGTCATCTGCCCCCCCCCCCCATCACAGGAGAACCTGACGTCCATAGTAGGCATGTAGCGATGGACGTGCTCGTCCTCCTCCCTGACACGGCAACGCACCACCTCTGGCGGGGCCGGCTCCCTCTGCACCGAATGTGGCCCACGCGAATGCCACCAAAGGAGATCAGGGTCGACGACGGGACCCGAGGCCGGGTTCCTCACCAAGCGGCGCGGCCCTCCAGGTAGCGCCTCCCAGTGCCAGCCCGGCGGAGCCCAGTCCCGGACATGGGTCAGCCGGACGTCGTCGCGAACGGGTCGACGACGAGGATGCGGGCCAGGCATCGTCGAGAACAAATACTAATATGCCCGCAAAAAGTATCATTTTTTAAATGATTGGATTGTGATAACTGCAATTCTATATGCAAAATTCTAACAATTTGACATTAATCTAATTCATCTAACTAAAACTAATTCTAAAATTTCTAACATTTCTATATATATAACTAACATTTCTAATATTTCTATAACTAAAAAACTGAAAAATTGCTAACATTTCTATAACAATAAAACAGAAAAAATTTATAACATTTCTAATGTTTCTATAAACTAAAAAATAGAAAAAAATTCTAACATTTCTATAGATATTTCTATAACTAAAAAACAGAAAAATTTCTATAACTAAAATACTAATGTGTGTGTGTGTGTGGACATGGCGGCCGGGGCAGGAGCTCACCGGCGAGGCGCGGCGACGGGGGGCGGCGACGGGGACGGAGACGGGCGGTGATGACGGGGATGGGGACGGGGCGGCGATGACGGGGACAGGGACGGGCCGAGCGGGGACGACGGGACGACGGGGCAGGGCACGGCGACGGGGTGGGGCGCGCCGACGGGAACAGCGGGGATGGCGATGGCCGGGTCGGCAACGACGACGGGGACGGTGACGGACGGCAACGGGGGCAGCGATGAGGGGCGGCGGCGACGGGGCAGAGGAGAAAGAAGCAGAGGGAGAGATGAGAAACTGAATTTTTTTGAAGTGCTTTCTTATATAGAACACCCCTTTAGTACCGGTTGGAGCCACCAATCGGTACTAAAGGTCTGTTTTGGCCAGGCCAAGCGGCGGGAAGCGCCCCCCCTTTAGTACCGGTTGGAGCCACCACCCGGCACTAAAGGTGGTGTGCTGGCGCAGTTGCGGTGCGGCAAGTTTAGTCCCACCTCGCTAGCCGAGGGCGTCCGCATTGGTTTATAAGCCCCAGTGCGGTACCTCTCTCGAGCTCCTCTCCAAAGCAGGCCTACTGGGCCTACCTGTTCTCTACTGTCCAGTGGGCCTATTGGGCCTTTGCGGGCCTGCATCCTGGCCCAACAACACGTTGAGTTTCTAGTCGTATGCAGGCCGCTCTAGCCCAGTAGGCGGGCTTTTTATTTTCTTACTATTTTGCTTTATTTAGTTTTGTTTTATTTATTTTTTAGTTGTTTTTTTGCTGTATTTAGAGTTTCTTTGTGAATATTTTTGCTTTAGGTACAAAAAATTACTAACTTTCTGTTAGTTCCGGTAGTTTTCAAATTTGAATAGTTTAAATTTTGAATTATTTGAAATTTGTGTGAATCACTAGTTTGTGAATAACTTAACTTTGAAAATAGATTTTTCAGTAATTCTTTTTTCTTATGTTTAATATTAGTGTGTTTTATCATTATATTCAATTTAGTAATGCTTAGGTTATTTAAAAAATGAAATGCCTTTGTAACAGATGAGTTTTCGTCCGAAACCCTGATACTTCGAAAGAGATTGTCCATTTTGTACACGAAGTGCATCCAGTTTTTGCGGTAACCCTCTCTACTTTTTTGCACATGCTATGTGGGTGAAATTATGATACCATGCCAACTTTCAAGATTTTCTGAGTTCATTTGAAATGCTTTTTAATTTCAGGGTCATTTAGCTGAAAAAATCAGTAAATGCATGAAAGAATTTGTTTGCACATAAAATTTCTTCGCGTTTCAAATGCCAAAACACATAACTACCGTAACTATTACAGAGATTCCCTCCTGGGTGTGAAACACAGAAGAAAGTGATTATAGTGAAGCCAATCACATCCCAAATCTTTGGGTGTGAAACTTTTTCTTCGCGTGTGTCCCTTTGCGCCGTGGCCATGAAAAATCTTCATCATTTAACTGGATGCTCGGGTCAATATTCACTGTGGATGGAGCAATTTCATCAAACTTTTCATAATCTTCTGACATGTCTGTCTTGTCATCCACTCCCATGATGTTTCTTTTCCCTGAAAGAACTATGTGGCGCTTTGGCTCATCGTATGATCCATTCGCTTCCTTATCTTTTCTTTTTCTCAGCCTGGTAGACATGTCTTTCACATAAAAAACCTACGCCACATCATTGGCTAGGATGAATGGTTCGTCTGCACACGCAAGATTGTTGAGATCGACTGTTGTCATTCCGTACTGCGGGTCTTCCGTTACCCCGCCTCGTGTCATATTGACCCATTTGCACCGAAACAAAGGGACCTTCAAACCACCTCCATAGTTAAGTTCCCATATGTCCTCTATGTAACCATAATATGTTTCCTTTCCCATGTTGGTTGTTGCATCAAAGTGGACACCACTGTTTTGGTTGGTTCTCTTCTTATCTTGGGCGATCGTGTAAAATGTATTCCCATTTATCTCGTACCCTTTGAAAGTCATTATATTTGAAGATTGTAACTGAGACAGCGACTACAAGTCATCTTCAATATCGCCATCATGCATGGCACGTTTGTGCAACCAACCGGAGAAAGACCTCGTTTGTTCACGTGTAATCCAGTCGTCAGACTGCTCTGGGTGTTTGGAGTGTAGAAAATTCTTGTGTTCCTCCATATACAGAGCCACCAAGACGAAATTCTGTAGAACTGTGTAGTGTGCTTCTGTGAGAGAATGCCCGTCCAAACATATTATTTGATGCCCTCCTAGCGTGCCTTTTCCATCCAGTCTGCCCTTAGGCCGCGATTCAGGAACACCAGTCGGCTTAAGGTTAGGAAACTCAATGACCTCCTCATTTTCATGGCCCTTCGAGATACTTCCTTCTGGCCTAGCACGGTTATGAACATATTTCTTCAAGTCTCCCATGAACCTCTCAAAGGGGAACATATTGTGTAGAAATATAGGACCCAAAACGTTAATCTCTTCGCAAAGGTGAACTAGGACGTGCGTCATGATGTTGAAGAAGGATGGTGGGAACACCAACTCGAAACTAACAAGACATTGCACCAAATCATTCTGTAACCTTGGTATGATTTCTGGATCGATTACCTTCTGAGAGATTGCATTGAGGAATGCACATAGCTTCACAATGGCTAATCGAACGTTTTTTGATAGAAGCCCCCTCAATGCAACCGAAAGCAGTTGCGTCATAATCATGTGGCAGTCATGAGACTTTAGGTTTTGGAACTTTTTCTCTGCCATATTTATTATTCCCTTCATATTCGACGAGAAGCCAGACGGTACCTTCATACTAAGAAGGCATTCAAAGAAGATTTCCTTCTCCTCTTTGGTAAGAGCATAGCTAGCCTGACCCTGATGTATGCCGTCTTTTCCGTGCATACGTTGTTGGTCCTCCCGTGCCTCAGGTGTATCTTTTATCTTCCCATACACGCCCAAGAAGCCAAGCAGGGTCACGCAAAAATTCTTCGTCACGCGCATCACGTTGATTGCGGAGCGGACCTCTAGGTATTTCCAATATGGAAGGTCCCAAAATATAGATTTCTTCTTCCACATGGGTGCGCGTCCGTCAGCGTCCTTCGGAACAGGTTGTCGGCCAGGACCCTTCCCAAAGATTACCTTCAAATCCTTGACCATATCATGTACATCAGCACCAGTACGGTGGCGAGGCTTCATCCGGTGATCCGCCTCACCTTTGAAATGCTTGCCTTTCTTTCTTACGGGATGCCTGCTCGGAAGAAAACGACGATGTCCCAGATACACATTCTTCCTACAACTATCCAAATATATATTGTCGGTATCATCCAAACAGTGCGTGCATCCGTGGTATCCCTTGTTTGTCTGTCCTGAAAGGTTACTGAGTGAAGGAAATATGTCCTAGAGGCAATAATAAAGTTATTATTTATTTCCTTATTTCATGATAAATGTTTATTATTCATGCTAGAATTGTATTAACCGGAAACATAATACATGTGTGAATACATAGACAAACATAGTGTCACTAGTATGCCTCTACTTGACTAGCTCGTTTATCAGAGATGGTTATGTTTCCTAGCCATGGACAAAAGAGTTGTCATTTGATTAACGGGATCACATCATTAGGAGAATCATGTGATTGACTTGACCCACTCCGTTAGCTTAGCACTTGATCATTTAGTATGTTGCTATTGCTTTCTTCATGACTTATACATGTTCCTGTAACTATGAGATTATGCAACTCCCGTTTACCGGAGGAACACTTTGGGTACTACCAAACGTCACAACGTAACTGGGTGATTATAGAGGAGTACTACAGGTGTCTCCAAAGGTACATGTTGAGTTGGCGTATTTCGAGATTAGGTTTTGTCACTCCGATTGTCGGAGAGGTATCTCTGGGCCCTCTCGGTAATGCACATCATTATAAGCCTTGCAAGCAATGTAACCAATGAGTTGGTTACGGGATGATGCATTACAGAACGAGTAAAGAGACTTACCGGTGACGAGATTGAACTAGGTATTGGATACCGACGATCGAATCTCGGGCAAGTAACATACCGATGACAAAGGGAACAACGTATGTTGTTATGCGGTTTTGACCGATAAAGATCTTCGTAGAATATGTAGGAGCCAATATGGGCATCCAGGTCCCGCTATTGGTTATTGACCGAGAATAGTTCTAGGTCATGTCTACATAGTTCTCGAACCTGTAGGGTCCGCACGCTTAAGGTTTCAATGACAGTTATATTATGAGTTTATGAGTTTTGATGTACCGAAGGAGTTCGAAGTCCCGGATGAGATCGGGGACATGACGAGGAGTCTAGAAATGGTCGAGACGTAAAGATCGATATATTGGACGACTATATTCGGAGTTCGGAAAGGTTCCGAGTGATTCGGGTATTTTTCGGAGTACCGGAGAGTTACGGGAATTCGCCGGGGAGAATTATTGGGCCTTATTGGGCCCTGCGGGAAAGAGAGAGGGGCTGCCTAGGGCAGGCTGCGCCCCCCCCCCCATGGCCTGGTCCGAATTGGACTAGGGGGAGGGGCCGCAACCCCTCCTTCCTTCCCTCCTCTCTTCCCCTTCCTTGTCTCCTACTCCTAATACATGGAAGGACTACTAGTTGGACTAGGAAAGGGGGAATCCTACTCCCGGTGGGAGTAGGACTCCCCATGGCGCGCCATAGTAGAGGGCCGGCCTCCTCCTCCCTCCCTCCTTTATATACGGGGGCAGGGGGCACCCCATGGACACACAAGTTGATCTACGGATCATTCCTTAGCCGTGTGCGGTGCCCCCTTCCACCATATTCCACCTCGGTCATATCATCGCGAAGCTTAGGTGAAGCCCTGCGCCGGTAGAACATCAAGATCGTCACCACGCCGTCGTGCTGACGGAACTCTCCCTCGACACTCGGCTGGATCGGAGTTCGAGGGACGTCATCGAGCTGAACGTGTGCTGAACTCGGAGGCTCCGTACGTTCAGTGCTTGGATCGGTCGGATCGTGAAGACGTACGACTACATCAACCGCGTTGTGCTAACGCTTCCGCTTACGGTCTACGAGGGTACGTGGACATACACTCTCCCCTCTCGTTGCTATGCCATCACCATGATCTTGCATGTGCGTAGGAAATTTTTTGAAATTACTACGTTCCCCAACACTGAGAGCAGGCCAATCATTGATGGTCACGAACAGCAACGCCTTTTGGTCAAATTCTTCCTGTCCGTGCTCATCCCACGCACATACACCTGTTCCATTCCACAGCTGTAATAGTTCTTTAACTAATGGCCTTAGGTACACATCAATGTCGTTGCCGGGTTGCTTAGGGCCTTGGATGAGCACTGGCATCATAATGAACTTCCGCTTCATGCACAACCAAGGAGGAAGGTTATACAAACATAGAGTCACAGGCCAGGTGCTATGGTTGCTACTCTGCTCCCCAAAAGGATTAATGCCATGTGCGCTTAGACCAAACCATACGTTCCTTGGGTCACCTGCAAACTCCTCCCAGTACTTTCTCTCAATTTTTCTCCACTGCGACCCGTCAGCGGGTACTCTCAACTTTCCGTCTTTCTTACGGTCTTCTCCGTGCCACCGCATCGCCTTCGCATGCTCTTTGTTTTGGAACAAACGTTTCAACCGTGGTATTATAGCAGCATACCACATCACCTTGGTAGGAATCTTCTTCTTGGGGCGCTCGCCCTTGACATCACCAAGGTCATCGCGACTGATCTTATAACGCAATGCACCGCATACCGGGCAAGCATTCAAATCCTCGTACTCATCGCGGTAGAGGATGCAGTAATTAGGGCATGCATGTATCTTCTGCACCTCTAACCCTAGAGGGCAGACAACCTTCTTTGCTTCATACGTACTCTCGGGTAATTCGTTGTCCTTTGGAAGCATATTCTTTATCATTACCAGCAACTTTCCAAATCCCTTGTCAGGTACACCATTCTCTGCCTTCCATTGCAGCAATTACAGTGTGGTGCCCAACTTTTTTTGTCAGCTTTGCAATTCGGGTACAACAATTTCTTGTGATCCTCTAACATGCGCTACAACTTCTTCTTCTCCAAATCACTTGCGCAGTTTCTCTTTGCATCGGCAATGGCCCGACCTAGATCATCAGCGGGCTCATCTGATGCCTCTTCTTCAGCTTCTTCCCGCATTGCCGGCTCAGCTTCTTCCCCCATTGTTGTATCATCGTATATTCAGGGAACCATGGCCAGGATAGCTATCGTCGACCTCTTCTTCTTCATTGTCTTCCATCATAACCCCTCTTTCTCCGTGCTTGGTCCAAACATTATAGTGGGGCATGAAACCGGACTCAAATAGTTGGACGTGAATGGTTCTTGACGTAGAGTAATTGTGACCATTCTTACAGCCAGCACATGGACAAGGCATAAAACCATCCGCCCGCTTGTTTGCCTCACCGGCAAGCAGAAAAATATGCACGCCATTAATGAACTCGGGAGAGCATCAGTCATCATACATCCATTGTCGGCTCATCTTCATTGCACAACACCGAATAGACCAAATTAATACAAGTTCATACATAAAGTTCATATACAACACTTAATTAAATGCAACATACAAATAACTCTCTAGCTAAAGAATTTAAATGCAACAACAAATGCGATCAAGATCGCAACTAAGGTAACAATTGATCCAACAGCATAATGATACCAAGCCACACTATCAATGGCATATTTTCTAATCTTTCTAATCTTCAAGCGCATTTTGTCCATCTTGATCTTGTGATTATCGACGACATCGGCAACATGCAACTCCAATTCCATCTTCTCCCCCTCAATTCTTTTCAATTTATCTTTCAAATACTCGTTTTCTCTTTCAACTAAATTTAACCTCTCGACAATAGGGTCGGCTGGAATTTCCGGTTCACATACCTCCTAGATAAAAATATCTATGTCAACTTGATGGGCATAATTTGTCATAAACACGAAATGCAACAACTAGTTTTAAAAGAGAATATACCACATCCGAATCATAACAAGGACGAGGGCCGACGGGGACGGATATCAAAACCATTGCACTATGTATAACAAATAACGTATGGGTAAGATAATTATAGGAGTAACTATATATCCAAATCACACAAACATCAATTTGGTAATGTAAAACATTCATGAGCAAGAGCCTCACCAAAAGGTGGTGCCAATGACGAGACGGTGCACGCGATCGACGGTGGTTACGACGGAGATTTAGAAGGCACTAAGTAAACCACACCTACATATGCAAACAAAGTGTTATTTTTGACCTCAAATTGCATATAAATCAAATATTAGCACATATAATTCCTCCCAAATTACTAAACTCACAAATTAATCACTATACAAAGCATTACAAGAGCTAATCTAGCAATGAGAGATAAAGGACAAAGTTGCTAACCTTTGTGATCATTTGAATGGATGGGGGCCTTCAAATCTTGACAAATTTGGGCAAAATGTGTGATGAGCTCGAGGAAGAGAGGGGAAGAACAGAGGAGGAGAGGGGAAGAGGGAAGAACAGAGCGAGCTCGGGTGGACGAAGGGTTTATGTAGGACGACCTTTAGTACCAGTTCGTAACACAAACCAGAACTAAAGGTGCTGGAGGGGCCCCAGACTGACAACATCCTGCCACCACTCTCTTTAGTACTGGTTCGTGGCACGAACCGGTGCTAAAGGCTCGCCACGGACCGATACTAATGAGAGCGGCTGGCTAGCTGTTGGAACCGGCACTAATGGACACATTAGTGCCGGCTCAAAATCAAACCGGCACTAATGTGCTTCACATTTGACCCTTTTTCTACTAGTGGTCTATCCGACGCTACTACATATATACAATATAACATCTCTTACAATCGCTAACATCATCTACCTAAAATCCATTTGCAATTCCATTATGGTATTCTCCCTTGTCATGGTTGACGTGGTCAAGAAAGAATCCCGTCAATTCCTCTTGAATTGCTCGTATGCGATCATGTGGTTGGAGTTCTTCCCGCATCTGCCGCATCTAATTTAAAGAAGGGGGTCAATGCATATATATGAATGAAACTCAACACAATTGATGGTAATAGAATAGAATTGTGAAAACGGGGCAGGGGCGCGGCAACGGCGACGGCAGGGGCAGCGGACGGCGTCGGTGTGCTCGGCGTCGTCAGGGGAAACTTCAGATGAACTATGAAAATTTCCTAACACTACTAGGGAATACACAGAATCTTAGCAGCAGCGTGGTTTAAAACAGACGCTACTGCTAATTAGCAGTAGCGGGCTTCAGCAAACCGCGCTACTAACATCTTAGTAGCAGTAGCGCTCTAGGTGAAACAAGCGCTACTACTAAAATTGCCACGGCGTTGCCTCCAAGCTAGATATAGTAGTAGCGCCCTTCTTCCGGATGCGCTACTGCTAAAGTACTTAGTAGCAGCGTTTTTCCCCAAAACTCGTTGCTGCTAAGTATCACCCATGGCAACTAATTAAGTTTAGTCCCATACTGCTAAGCGAACAAGATGTCTACCACCTTAAATATGTTACTTCTCAAACTATCTCGAGCACTTGTTCTTCATTGAACTATATGTGTAGGATTTGTGGCTGCAATATGAATCCTCCCCTGTACCTATACAGGTACAGTGAGGATTCATGTTGACTATTTAGATTCTACACAAAAAGATCAATGATGACCAATGTATATTTTTGATGTTTTTACATGCTTAGACTTAGCAGTAGCGTTTTTTCTTGACAAAGCGCTGCTGGTATAGGTCTTAGCAGTAGCGCGCTCCCCGTACCCGCGCTACTGCTGAAGAAAAACAAAA
>NC_041391.1:48512250-48541368 GCF_002162155.2 Triticum dicoccoides
GCTCCCCCGACCGAGGTCACCATGCCACCCCCCCTCCTCGACAGCACCCCCCGAGGGCTGCCCTACCTAGATGCAGCGAGGGCTTAAGAATTTCATATGGATAACTAGATGCTTTTGTTTTTCTGTAATAAGTTATTTTTTGCAAAATGTAGGTGCCAATTTAGTTGAAATGCTTTGGTAGGTGGTACCGTGATCTGCTAGATATTGGTTTTGATACAAGTATTTAGTTTGCAAGTGCTAAGTTAATCCCAATTAAATTTTCCACTTGTATTTTTAATCAGTTATCTTAGGCAATAGGGGACAAATTAGATGAAATGTGTCTTGGTAGGTGGTACCTTGATTTGGTAGATAACTTATTACAGATCTTAGGATTATACCTTTGGTAGGGGACAAATAGTTTTTCCGCCAATAGGTGCCACTGAAATGCTTTCGTAGGTGATACCTTGTCATCTTGTATGTTACTAGATCTTAGGATTATAATTGTCCATCAAATTGCTTCTTGCAGAAGAATCTCTTCATCAAATTGAGAGCTTGTTGTTTACTTTTTGGGATCGGGTTCCACTATGAAAATATAACTGAAGAAGTACCAAAAATAGCACATGCTATTGTTTTTCTTTCCTGTGAAGATCGTTAATCCTTTTCTCATATTGCTTTAGGAAAATGGCGCCACCACCACCACCACCATGTCGACTGTGAAAGTCAAGGTGCGCCAGCAGCCTTGCAACTGGCAAGCTGTTCGGCATCTACTTCCAGCCGAGTTTTTGTCATGCGGCGGTAAGAAATTATATGAAATTTAACAACTATTTTATTTTTAGTGTTAGCATTACTGCATTGTGTCATTTTTCTTATTTTACACAGATCATCCCATGCAATGTGAGGTTGAAATTCAACAAGCTGACAGGAGACACTGTGACATTTGAGGCTCCTAGGGGGCCATACTCTATGGAGGTCGAGAAAGAACGCAATATATCGCGTATTGGAGGAGATGGATGGGCCCGTTTCCTCGACCGCACGCGTCTTACTGGTGGTGAGTTGATCAGCTTCTCCTTTAGAGCAGAAAGACCCAAGCTGGCTGTCATTTATATCAACCTGGTGGAAGATGATGAAGATGACGAAGATGATGAAGATGACGAAGATAATGAGGACCCACTCGATGAAGATGATGAGGACCCACTTCATGAAGCCATCATAGCTCAAAGAATGAGGCTGAGCAAGGAGGAGGTGTCCAACCTGTGGGACATAATTCCGCCACGTGATGACTTTGTCGAGGTGCCATTCGTGACCCGCCTGACAAGTACCATGGTTGATGGACATGATATGGTATGTTATACTTACAAATGCAAATTATCCGATGAAACTCTTAGTGTAGAGTCCAATGATATGGTATGTTGTGTGGAATCTAGTCGATGATATGTTTTAGTGTAGAGTTTGATCACATGCTTATTAGTGTAGAATCTAAGGAACTATTTATAGTGTAGATAATCCATATATACTTATTTGCAAGAGTATGTGCGAGGCTATTTATTAATTTATATGTTTTTCTTATTTAGAAATTTGCAAAGAGCCTATCTGTGAGTTATGGTATCGAGCCTGATGAAGAAGGCTCAGCTGGACTACGCCTTACTGCAAGGGGCTCTGTCACAACCTGTACTTACTGCGTGGACACGGACGGTCGCACACACTTAAACTTGGTTGGGTGAAAGAAATTCCTCGTTGGCAAGAATCTTCGTGTTGGACAGGCCATCCTAATTACTATCAGGAACACCAACTGCCCAGGCTTGAGGATGATGATTGTCTTTGATATCATCTAGAACTACATATGTGTGTGTGGTTATATCATCTAGAACTACTTATGATGATCGTCATCGATATCATCTAGAACTACATATGATGATCTTTGTCGATATCATCTAGAACTACATATGATGATCGTCGTCAATATGACCTTGTACTGCTTGAGGATGCATGTTGACTATGCATGAAATTGTTATCTAGTACTCCCTTCGTTCCAAATTACTCGTCGTGGTTTGAACTAAAACCACGACGAGTAATTTGAAATGGAGGGAGTACTACCTAGTACTTATAATGGTTTATGAATTTGATATCTAGTACTACCTAGTATCTGAAAATTGCAGTTTATTGAAACCGAAAGGGAAAGGTGTACAATGGGAAAATGATGAAAGATATAGCAGTAGCGAGGGACAAAGAAATCGCTACAGCTAACTAATAGTAGCGCGTTCCGCAAAAGCGCTGCTGATATCGTCAATAGTAGTAGCGCGGGTGCGGACCGCGCTACTACTATAAGTTAGTTGTACCGCCTTATTAGTGGCGCGGCCACCCGCACTGTTGCTAGCCTCAAAACCCGTGCTACTAATAGGGTTTTCCCTAGTAGTGTAAGTTCATGCTTATTGGTGCGGCTTGAACTACGTCGGTACTTCCCCAAATGAAGGGATGATGCAGCACATCTTTGGTAGGTATTTCCCTCAGTGATGAGACCAATGTTATCAAACTAGTAGGAGAACCACGCAACACTACGTGAACAGTACCTGCACACAAAGAACAAATACTTGCAACCCAACGTAAAGAGGGGTTGTCAATCCCTCCCGGGTAAAAGATAGGTAAAATTTGTTGTAGATTGGATAAATAGATCTCGCGGAAACGCGAGATAAAATAAATAAATAAATAAAAATTACAGCAAGGTATTTTTGTGTTTTTGGATTAATAGATCTAAAAATAAAAGCAGATAAAAATATATCGCAAAGGCAAATATGATAAAGAAGAGACCCGGGGGCCATAGGTTTCACTAGTGGCTTCTCTCGAGAAAAATAGTATACGTCGGGTAAACAAATTGCTATTGGGAAATTGATAGAACTTAAAATAATCATGACAATATCCAGGCAATGATCATTATATAGGCATCACGTCCAAGATTAGTAGACCGACTCCTGCCTACATCTACTACTATTACTCCACACATCGCCCGCTATCCAGCATGCATCTAGTGTATTAAGTTCATGGAGAAACGGAGTAATGCAATAAGAACGGTGACATGATGTAGACAAGATCTATTTATGTAGAAATAGACCCCCATCTTGTTATCCTTAATAGCAATGATACATACGTGTCGGTTCCCCTTCTGTCACTGGGATCAAGCACCGTAAGGTCGACCCATCACAAAGCACCTCTTCCCATGGCAAGAAAAATTTATTTAGTTGGCCTGACTAAACCAAAGATTCGAAAAAGAAATACGAGGCTATAAGTAATCATGCATATAAGAGATCAAAAGAAACTCAAATAACTTTCATGGATAAAAACATAGATCTGAACATAAACTCAAAGTTCATCGGATCCCAACAAACACACCGCAAAAAGAGTTACATCAAATAGATCTCCAAGAGACCATTGTATTGGGAATCGAAAGAGAGGGAGGAAGCCATCTAGCTACTAACTACGAATCCGTAGGTCTACAATAAACTACTCACGCATCATCGGAGAGGCACCAATTGAAGGAAATATGCCCTAGAGGCAATAATAAAGTTATTATTTATTTCCTTATATCATGATAAATGTTTATTATTCATGCTAGAATTGTATTAACCGGAAATATAATACATGTGGGAATATATAGACAAACAGAGTGTCACTAGTATGCCTCTACTTGACTAGCTTGTTAATCAAAGATGGTTATGTTTCCTAACCATGGACAAAGAGTTGTTATTTGATTAACGGGGTCACATCATTAGTTGAATGATCTGATTGACATGACCCATTCCGTTAGCTTAGCACCTGATCGTTTAGTATGTTGCTATTGCTTTCTTCATGACTTATACATGTTCCTATAACTATGAGATTATGCA
Organism: Triticum dicoccoides; assembly: GCF_002162155.2. Classification (NCBI taxonomy): domain Eukaryota; kingdom Viridiplantae; phylum Streptophyta; class Magnoliopsida; order Poales; family Poaceae; genus Triticum; species Triticum dicoccoides. The sequence goes on from NC_041391.1 coordinate 48,516,108, forward strand.
ACTCCCGTTTACCGGAGGAACACTTTGTGTGCTACCAAACGTCACAACGTAACTGGGTGATTATAAAGGTGATCTACAGGTGTCTCCAAAGGTACTTGTTGGGTTGGCATATTTCGAGATTAGGATTATCACTCCGAATGTCGGAGAGGTATCTCTGGGCCCTCTCGGTAATGCACATCACTTAAGCCTTGCAAGCATTGCAACCAATGAGTTAGTTGCGAGATGATGTATTACGGAACGAGTAAAGAGACTTGCCGGTAACGAGATTGAACTAGGTATTGGATACCGACGATCGAATCTCGGGCAAGTAACATACCGATGACAAAGGGAACAATGTATGTTGTTATGCGGTCTGATCGATAAAAATCTTCGTAGAATATGTAGGAACCAATATGGGCATCCAGGTCCCGCTATTGGTTATTGACCGGAGACGTGTCTCGATCATGTCTACATTGTTCTCGAACCGTAGGGTCCGCACGCTTAAGGTTTCGATGACAGTTATATTATGAGTTTATGAGTTTTGATGTACCGAAGGAGTTCGGAGTCCCAGATGAGATCGGGGACATGACGAGGAGTCTCGAAATGGTCGAGACGTAAAGATCGATATATTGGACGACTATATTCGGAGTTCGGAAAGGTTCCGAGTGATTCGGATATTTTTCGGAGTACCGGAGAGTTACGGGAATTCGCCGGGAGAAGTATTGGGCCTTATTGGGCCATACGGGAAAGAGAGAGGGGTTGCCTAGGGCAGGCCGCGCCCCCCCCCCCCCAAGGCCTAGTCCGAATTGGACTAGGGGGAGGGGCTGCGCCCCCTCCTTCCTTCCCTTCTCCTTTCCCCTTCCTTGTCTCCTACTCCTACTACATGGAAGGACTCCTAGTTGGACTAGGAAAAGGGGAATCCTACTCCCGGTGGGAGTAGGACTCCCTAGGGCGTGCCATAGAGAGGGCCGGCCCTCCCCTCCTCCACTCCTTTATATACGGGGGCAGGGGGCACCCCATAGACACACAAGTTGATCTTCGTGATCGTTCCTTAGCCGTGTGCGGTGCCCTCCTCCACCATATTCCACCTCGGTCATATCGTAGCGGTGCTTAGGTGAAGCCCTGCGACGGTTGAACATCAAGATCGTCACCACGCCATCGTGCTGACGGAACTCCTCCCCGAATCTTTGCTGGATCGGAGCCCGGGGAGCGTCATCGAGCTGAACGTGTGCCAAGAACTCGGAGGTGCCGGAGTAACGGTGCTTGGATCGGTCGGACCGGGAAGACGTACGACTACTTCCTCTATGTTGCGTCAACGCTTCCGCTTCGGTCTACGAGGGTACGTAGACAACACTCTCCCCTCTCGTTGCTATGCATCACCATGATCTTGCGTGTGCGTAGGAATTTTTGAAATTACTACGTTCCCAACAGTGGCATCCGAGCCTAGGTTTTATGCGTTGATGTTATATGCACGAGTAGAACACAAGTGAGTTGTGGGCGATAAAAGTCATACTGCTTACCAGCATGTCATACTTTGGTTCGGCGGTATTGTTGGATGAAGCGGCCCGGACCGACATTACGCGTACGCTTACGCGAGACTGGTTCTACCGACGTGCTTTGCACACAGGTGGCTGGCGGGTGTCAGTTTCTCCAACTTTAGTTGAACTGAGTGTGGCTACGCCCGGTCCTTGCGAAGGTTAAAACAGAACTAACTTGACGAACTATCATTGTGGTTTTGATGCGTAGGTAAGAACGGTTCTTGCTTAGCCCGTAGCAGCCACGTGAAACTTGCAACAACAAAGTAGAGGACGTCTAACTTGTTTTTGCAGGGCATGTTGTGATGTGATATGGTCAAGACGTGATGAGATATAAGTTGTTGTATGAGATGATCATGTTTTTTTGAAGTTATCGGCAACTGGCAAAAGCCTTATGGTTGTCTCTCTATTACATAAGATGCAAGCGCCAAATAATTGCTTTACATTATCGCTATGCGGTAGCAATAGTTGCAAAGAGCAATAGTTGGCGAGACGACCACGTGACGACACATTGATATAGATCAAGATGATGGAGATCATGGTGTCATGCCGGTGACGATAGAGATCATGACAGTACTTTGGAGATGGAGATAAAAGGCGCAAGATGATCATGGCCATATCATGTCACATATTTTGATTGCATATGATGTTTATCTGTTATACATCTTATCTTGCTTTGATTGACGGTAGCATTTTAAGATGATCTCTCACTAAATTATCAAGAAGTGTTCTCCCTGAGTATGCACCGTTGCCAAAGTTCGTCGTGCCCAGACACCACGTGATGATCGGGTGTGATAAGCTCTACGTCCATCTACAACGGGTGCAAGCCAGTTTTGCACACACGGAATACTCAGGTTAAACTTGACAAGCCTAGCATATGCAGATATGGCCTCGGAACACGGAGACCGAAAGGTCGAGCGTGAATCACATAGTAGATATGATCAACATAGTGATGTTCACCATTGAAAACTACTCCATCTCACGTGATGATCGGTTATGGTTTAGTTGATTTGGATCACGTGATCACTTAGATGACTAGAGAGGTGTCTGTCTAAGTGGGAGTTCTTAAGTAATATGATTAATTGAACTTAAATTTATCATGAACTTAGTCCTGGTAGTATTTTGCAAATTATGTTGTAGATCAATAGCTCGCGTTGTTGCTTTCATATGTTTATTTTGATATGTTCCTAGAGAAAACTATGTTGAAAGATGTTAGTAGCAATGATGCGGATTGGATCCGTGATCTGAGGTTTATCCTCATTGCTGCACAGAAGAATTATGTCCTTAATGCACCGCTAGGTGACAGACCTATTGCAGAAGCAGATGCAGACGTTATGAACGTTTGGCTAGCTCAATATGATGACTACTTGATAGTTTAAGTGCACCATGCTTAACGGCTTAGAATCGGGACTTCAAAGACGTTTTGAACGTCATGGACCATATGAGATGTTCCAGGAGTTGAAGTTAATATTTCAAGAAAATACCCGAGTTGAGAGATATGAAGTCTCCAACAAGTTCTATAGCTAAAAGATGGAGGAAAATCGCTCAACTAGTGAGCATGTGCTCAGATTGTCTGGGTACTACAATCGCTTGAATCAAGTGGGAGTTAATCTTCCAGATAAGATAGTGATTGACAGAATTCTCTAGTCACCATCACCAAGTTAGTAGAACTTCGTGATGAACTATAGTATGCAAGGGATGATGAAAACGATTCCCGAGTTTTTCATGATGATGAAATCAATGAAGGTAGAAATCAAGAAAGAACATCAAGTGTTGATGGTTAACAAGACCACTAGTTTCAAGAAAAGGGCAAAGGGATAGAAGGTAACTTCAAGAAGAACGGCAAGCAAGTTGCTGCTCAAGTGAAGAAGCCCAAGTCTGGACCTAAGCCTGAGACTAAGTGCTTCTACTGCAAAGGGACTGGTCACTGGAAGCAGAACTACCCCAAGTATTTGGTGGATAAGAAGGATGGCAAAGTGAACAAAGGTATATTTTATATACATGTTATTGATGTGTACTTTACTAGTGTTTATAGAAACCCCTCAGTATTTGGTGCTAAGAGTAGTAACTCGAAACGGGAGTTGCAGAATAAACAGAAACTAGTTAAGGGTGAAGTGACGATGTGTGTTGAAAGTAGTTTCAAGATTGATATGATCATCATCGCACACTCCCTATACTTTCGGGATTAGTGTTGAACCTAAATAAATGTTATTTGGTGTTTGCGTTGAGCATGAATATGATTTGATCGTGTTTATTGCAATACGGTTATTCATTTAAGTAAGAGAATAAATTGTTGTTCTGTTTACATGAATAAAACCTTATATGGTTACACACCCAATGAAAATGGTTCATTGGATCTCGATCATAGTGATACACATATTCATAATATTGAAACCAAAAAGATGCAAAGTTAATAATGATAGTGCAACTTATTTGTGACACCGCCGTTTAGGTCATATTGGTGTAAAGCGCATAAAGAAACTCCATGCTGATGGGATTTTGGAATCACTTGATTATGAAGCACTTGATGCTTGCGAACCATGCCTCATGGGCAAGATGACTAAGACTCCGTTCTCCGGAACAGTGGAGCGAGCAACTGACTTATTGGAAATAATACATACTGATGTATGCGATCCGATGAGTGTTAAGGCTCACGACGGGTATCGTTATTTTCTGACCTTCATAGATGATTTGAGCAGATATGGGTATATCTACTTGATGAAACATAAATCTAAAATAGTTGAAAGGTTCAAAGAATTTCAGACTGAAGTGGAAAAATCATCGTAACAAGAAAATAAAATTTCTGCGATCTGATCGCGGAGACGAATATTTGAGTTACGAGTTTGGTCTTCAATTAAAACAATGTGGAATAGTTTCACAGCTCACGCCACCTGGAACACCACAACGTTATGGTGTGTCCGAACATCGTAACCGCACTTTATTGGATATAGTGCAATCTATGATGTCTCTTACTGATTTACCACTATTGTTTTTGGGGTTATGCATTAGAGACAGCTGCATTCACTTTAAATAAGGCACCATCAAAATCCGTTGAGACGACGCCTTATGAACTGTGGTTTGGCGAGAAACCAAAAGTTGTCGTTTCTTAAAGTTTGGGGTTGCGATGCTTATGTGAAAAAGTTTCAACCTGATAAGCTCGAACCCAAATCGGAGAAGTGCGTCTTCATAGAATACCCAAAGGTAACTATTGGGTACACCTTCTATCACAGATCCGAAGGCAAGTTATTCGTTGCTAAGATGGATCCTTTCTAGAGAAGAAGTTTCTCTCGAAAGAAGTGAGTGGGAGGAAAGTAGAACTTGATAAGGTAATTGTACCTTCTCCCAAATTGGAAAGTAGTTCATCATAGAAATCAGTTCCAGTGATTGCTACACCAATTAGTGAGGAAGCTAATGAAGATGATCATGAAACTTCAGATCAAGTTACTACCGAACCTCGTAGGTAAAACAGAGTGAGATCCGCACCAGAGTGGTACGGTAATCCTGTTCTGGAGATCATGTTACTTGACCATGACAAACCTACGAACTATGAGGAAGCGATGATGAGCCCAGATTCCGCGAAACGGCTTGAGGCCATGAAATCTGAGATAGGATCCATGTATGAGAACAAAGTGTGGACTTTGATTGACTTGCCCGATGATCGGTGAGTCATTAAGAATAAATGGATCTTCAAGAGGAAGACAGATGCTGATAGTAGTGTTACTATCTACAAAGCTAGACTTGTCAAAAAAGGTTTTTGACAAAGTTCAAGATGTTGAATACAATGAGATTTTCTCACTCGTATCGATGCTTAAAAGTCTGTCCGAATCATGTTAGCAATTGCCACATTTTATGAAATCTGGCAAATGGATGTCAAAACTGCATTCCTTAATGGTTTTCTTAAAGAAGAGTTGTATATGATGCAACCAGAAGGTTTTGTCAATCCTAAAGGTGCTAACAAAATGTGCAAGCTCCAGCGATCCATCTGTGGACTGGTGCAAGCATCTCGGAGTTGGAATATACGCTTTGATAAGTTGATCAAAGCATATAGTTTTATACGGACTTGAAGTGAAGCCTGTATTTACAGTAAAGTGAGTGGGAGCACTACAGCCTTTTTGATAAGTATATGTGAGTGACATATTGTTGATCAGAAAGGATGTAGAATTTTTCTGGAAAGCATAAAGGAGTATTTGAAAGGAGTTCTTTAAAAGAAAGACCTCAGTAAAGCTACTTACATATTGAGCATCAAGATCTATAGAGATAGATCAAGAGGCTTGATAAGTTTTTTTTCAATGAGTACATACCTTGACAAGATTTTGAAGTAGTTCAAAATGGAACAGTCAAAGAAAGAGTTCTTGCCTGTGTTACAAGGTGTGAAATTGAGTAAGACTCAAAACCCGACCACGACAGAAGATAGAAAGAGAATGAAAGTCATTCCCTATGCCTCAGCCATAGGTTCTATAAAGTATGCCATGCTGTGTACCAGATCTATTGTATACCCTACACTGATTTTAGCAAGGGAATACAATAGTGATCTAGGAGTAGATCACTGGACAGCGGTCAAAATTATCCTTAGGGGAATAAGGATATGTTTCTCGATTATGGAGGTGACAAAAAGGTTCGTCATAAAGGGTTACGTCGGTGCAAGTTTTCACACTAATCTAGATGACTCTAAGTCTCGGTCTAGATACATATTGAAAGTGGGAGCAATTAGCTAGAGTAGCTCCGTGCAGAGCATTGTAGACATAGAAATTTGTAAAATACTTACGGATCTGAATGTGACAGACCCATTGACTAAAATTATCTCACAAGCAAAACATGATCACACCTTAGTACTCTTTGGGTGTTAATCACATAGCAATGTGAACTAGATTATTGACTCTAGTAAACCCTTTGGGTGTTGGTCACATGACGATGTGAACTCTGGGTGCTAATCACATGGTGATGTGAATTACTGGTGTTAAATCACATGACGATGTGAACTAGATTATTGACTCTAGTGCAAGTGGGAGACTGAAGGAAATATGCCCTAGAGGCAATAATAAAGTTATTATTTATTTCCTTATATCATGATAAATGTTTATTATTCATTCTAGAATTGTATTAACCGGAAATATAATACATGTGTGAATATATAGACAAACAGAGTGTCACTAGTATGCCTCTACTTGACTAGCTTGTTAATCAAAGATGGTTATGTTTCCTAACCATGGACAAAGAGTTGTTATTTGATTAACGGGATCACATCATTAGTTGAATGATCTGATTGACATGACCCATTCCGTTAACTTAGCACCTGATCGTTTAGTATGTTGCTATTGCTTTCTTCATGACTTATACATGTTCCTATGACTATGAGATTATGCAACTCCCGTTTACCGGAGGAACACTTTGTGTGCTACCAAACGTCACAACGTAACTGGGTGATTATAAAGGTTCTCTACAGGTGTCTCCAAAGGTACTTGTTGGGTTGGCGTATTTCGAGATTAGGATTTGTCACTCCGAATGTCGGAGAGGTATCTCTGGGCCCTCTCGGAAATGCACATCAATTAAGCCTTGCAAGCATTGCAACCAATGAGTTAGTTGCGAGATGTTTATTACGGAACGAGTAAAGAGACTTGCCGGTAACGAGATTGAACTAGGTATTGGATACCGACGATCGAATCTCGGGCAAGTAACATACCGATGACAAAGGGAACAACGTATGTTGTTATGCGGTCTGACCGATAAAGATCTTCGTAGAATATGTAGGAACCAATATGGGCATCCAGGTCCCGCTATTGGTTATTGACCGGAGACGTGTCTCGGTCATGTCTACATTGTTCTCGAACCGTAGGGTCCGCACGCTTAAGGTTTCGATGATAGTTATATTATGAGTTTATGAGTTTTGATGTACCGAAGGAGTTCGGAGTCCCGGATGAGATCGGGGACATGACGAGGAGTCTCGAAATGGTCGAGACGTAAAGATCGATATATTGGACGACTATATTCGGAGTTCGGAAAGATTCCGAGTGATTCGGGTATTTTTCAAACTACCGGAGAGTTACGGGAATTCGCGGGAGAAGTATTGGGCCTTATTGGGCCATACGGGAAAGAGAGAGGGGCTGCCTAGGGCAGGCCGCGCGCCCCCCCAAGGCCTAGTCCGAATTGGACAAGGGGGAGGGGCTGGGCCCCCTCCTTCCTTCCCTTCCCCTTTCCCCTTCCTTGTCTCCTACTCCTACTACATGGAAGGACTCCTAGTTGGACTAGGAAAAGGGGAATCCTACTCCCGGTGGGAGTAGGACTCCCTAGGGCGCGCCATAGAGAGGGCCGGCCCTCCCCTCCTCCATTCCTTTATATACGGGCAGGGGGCACCCCATAGACACACAAGTTGATCTTCGTGATCGTTCCTTAGCCGTGTGCGGTGCCCTCCTCCACCATATTCCACCTCGGTCATATCGTAGCGGTGCTTAGGCGAAGCCCTACGACGGTTGAACATCAAGATCGTCACCATGCCGTCGTGCTGACGGAACTCCTCCCCGAAGCTTTGCTGGATCGGAACCCGGGGAGCGTCATCGAGCTGAATGTGTGCCAAGAACTCGGAGGTACTGGAGTAACGGTGCTTAGATCGGTCGGACCGGGAAGACGTACGACTACTTCCTCTACGTTGCGTCAATGCTTCCGCTTCGGTCTACGAGGGTACGTAGACAACACTCTCCCCTCTCGTTGCTATGCATCACCATGATCTTGCGTGTGCGTAGGAATTTTTTGAAATTACTATGTTCCCAACACCAATGAGGATGATGAACTCCTCTGTGATGGTGTCTAGATTGGATCTGGTGGTTCTGGAACTTGTGGCGGCTGGAATTGATTTTCATTGACTCCCTAGGGTTTCTGGAATATTTGGGTATTTATCGAGCGAAGAGGTCACTACTAGAAAAAGGGCTATAGATGGATTGACACTAATGGCGCACCAGACAAGCGGTGCGCCATTAGTATATACTAATGGCGCACCACCTTCTGATACGCCATTAGTGTTGAAACTACTAATGGCGCACCAGGCCCAAGGTGCGCCATTAGTATCAAATAAAAATTTTGAACTAGTGCGCCCGTCCAAACATACTAATGGCGCATCCAGACGAAGTGCGCCATTACTAGTTGTAACTAGTAATGGCGCACCTGTCGGAAAGTGCGCCACTAATGTTTTTTTTAATATATTTTTTATTCTTTTTTTTTTGCAAAACTACTAATGGCGCACTTTTCCACCGTGCGCCATCTATTATATACTTAAAACGATAGAAAACGAACGGTGATGATTTGACACTCTAAAACTAAGATGTATCAACGGTTGAGATTATGCAAGCACTACACGTGAAAAACTCAAATAAGACAAGAACTACACGTGAAAGAAAAAAAACTCTAAGTGAATCCTAATCTTACACGGCTAGAAAGATTAGGCAAGTACAACACACATACAAAAAAGTGAGATAGGCAAGTACTACACGTCAAGTAAAATTCTACAGGAATCCGGATCCTACATGTCTATCTAGAAAAACATTAGTATATAACCTGCATTTAAAAATCATCTGCATGTACAAGCCTTTTTAAAAAGGGGTCCGCTCACTCGCAAAAAAGAGTCCGCTACTGCACGTACGTGCTTTTCAAAGGAAAATAAAATATGCTGCATGTTCGTGTGAATTAAAGGATCTAATTTTTTTTGCGGGTAAAAGGATCTAATTTTCACCTAATACAGAATGGAAATCCTCCTGGGGCAATCCCAAGTTAAAATCAGGAGGCAGCCATACGTCCCTACATCGATCTAGAAAAAGCAGACTTCATGTTTCAAAAAAAAAACAGACTCATACATCCCCGCAGATACCGGTGATCAGACTGCTGTAAAAAATACTCACCCACAAGTTAAAGTCCGGAGGCAGCAATACATCACTCCATTGATCTAAAAAAAGTCTCCTACGTCCCGGCAAATACCAGTGATCAGATTGTTGTAGCGGCCAAATGTTCTGAAAAAAATTCCAGTATGACATTACACCAATATAGGTACAATTATTTTTGCCAAAAAATAGATACATGCAAAAACACTTTCCATTGATTTGAATTATAACGTTTGAGATTAGAGGACGGAAAATTTACGTACAACATTTGTCGCTTACAAATAAGTATTTTCTTTTTTGCAGGCAACATAGAAATAAGTCTTATTATTTTTCTTAGGGGTAATAAGTCTTATGATTGACACATAGAACCGAGTCTGTTATATGTACACGTACTGAAGAAGATAACCCATATAAGGAAAAGTACAATCGGGCATCCTAAAAGAACAGGCATGGCTGATGCCCTATGAGTGTTTGGCATGCATGTAGTAAGAAGACGAGTTGGAGTTCAATTCCAAGTCGGATTTTCTAAACACAAGGAACTAATTGTTCTTCCAATTTAGCTTCTCCCTTTCTCTCTCACATCCGAATATGCGAATTTAGCCTAAGATGTAATTCCTCTGCCCTGCGGCGTGGAACCGCATGCACAAGGTATGTTGTGTGTACGCTTTTTTCTCATATCTCTCAAAGCATGCTTCATTGAAAAAACAATTAGCCACAAAACAATGAACTGGCACTTTTTTTAGATTGTTTCGAATTATATTTTCTCTATGTACATTTGTAAGAGAGTAAATCACACGGAAAAAACCCGAATGGTTTTATGAATAATACCGACGGTTACAAGCAAAAAAAAAGTAAGTTAAAATAGCTAGGAGGAACCAAGCAAATTTTAGTAATGGATCCGACACACACACGTGCGTCGTTATATTTTGTCTTCTTCCAGCCTGTTTATTTCGCTTATGCTCATCCACATCACCGTTCTATACAAATATGCTCCAAGAGTGAATGAAATATGATCATTTTTCAACCTTAATCATTGAAATAATTTTTTCCTATATTAATTAGATCCTTTATTCACATCACTCTAAAATGCATGAAAGAAAAACCAAGTGATTATAAAACAAACTTCCCTATAATTGTCAGTGCTAACTAATTAATGTATTACAGATGTAAACACGAATAAAGGTTAACATATGAATACACGGGAGTAAAAACATATGAGGCTTTTGATTATATCTTCTATATAAACAATAAACCGTGAGTTTGCAACTATGTATGTTGGCTACTTTTTAGCAATTAAACTTAAATCTTGCGGTGGTACTAAAAACTGAATCCATAGAAAATTAAAATTAATTACTAAGAAGATGGAATACAAAGAATTGAAATTATATAATTAACATCCTATATGGTAATACATGATAATTCTAGCCGCGCAAATACGCGGGTCACCCCGCTAGTTACTAGTTTAAACTAGTAATGGCGCACTGTGGTGCAGTGCGCCATTAGTTTTTTTTTTTTTGCAAAACTACTAATGGCGCATCACCAGAAGGTGCGCCATTAGTAACCTGGATCACTAATGGCGCATTTATGGTTGGTGTGCCATTAGTAAGCGGGCAGCAACAAGATATTTTGGAGAGCCTCTCCTACCCACACTCACTTTCTCCCCACTTCATTCTCTCCACCCCCTCCTCCTTGTCTAGGGTGCCTCCTCTTTTTCACCTCATTTCCACCATAGAATCATTCAAATTAAGTGGTTAAATTACCTTGTTTTGATAGGTAAGTAAGGGGGGAAGCTATATTTATGTTGTTCTCCCTACAACAATGTGCACATGCACTTTTTATGGCCTAACTAGATCTATGTATGTTCGTGGTGTTGCATATGTTTGTGGTGTTGCATATGTGTTTGTGTTTGGAGGTGTACCGGTATTTGAAATGCGATAGTTGCCAATATTTTGCCGGAATGTTGATTCATTTCCGTTTCGGTGAGAATTTTGGCATTAAGCATTCTTTTTGGTCCTATTTTTAGGGAAAGTCATGCCAAATTTTTTTCTTGGTTCTAAAATATCGTTTTGCTCTACCCCGCAGGCGACCATGGTCCGCATGATGACCGAAGGCATCGTGAATAGGTTTTTGAGGTCCGCGAAGGCCGAGATGCTTCAAAAGAACGAGACGGAGATAAGATGTCCGTGTCGAAGATGCAAGCTGAAGAGTCTTATTGCAGACCCGGATTCCAGGCAGGTGCGGGACCACCTGCTCTTGCGTGGTTTCATGGATGACTATCGGTGGCAAGGTGATGAAGATGACTACGAAGTCATCCATGGGGGTCGGGCAAGAAATGAGGAAGGGCAGCAAGACAACCACCGCGGCTCGGGCGGGCGAGAAGACGAAGAATCCCCAGGAGATGATCACGATGGTGATGCTGTACACAGTCATCATGTAGAAGATGCTGGACATGATGATGAGGAAGATGCCGGAGCAGACGACGGGCATGATCATGAAGATGATGATGCCGGCGGAGCAGACGACGCTGGACCATCGATGGGCTGGGTGCAGGACCCTCATATTCAAGAGCAGCTTCTCAAGCAGACGGATAACGCAAGAGCTGCCGCCCGAGAGAAAGACAAGATGGATCAACTTGAGTTAGACGCGGTTACTCCATTGTATGAAGGATGCAGGCCCGAGGATACCCGTCTGAAAGTAACGCTCATGGCTCTGGAGATGAAGGTAAAACACAAAATGACCGACGCATGCTTCGACGAGAACATGTTATTCTGGCACGAACGTCTTCCCAAGGGGAACAAGTGCCCGACCAGTTTCGAGGAGGCGAAGAAAATCGTGTGTCCTCTGGATTTACCGCACGTGAAATACCATGTGTGCATGAACAATTGCATCATTTATCGGGACGAGCACGCGGAGTCTATCATATGTCCGGTGTGCGGCGTCACTCAATACAAGAAGAGGAAGAAAGCTCCTCGAAAAGTGGTGTGGTACTTTCCGATCACTCCTCGTCTGCAGCGGTATTTCGCGGACCCTAAGGTAGCAAAGCTCCTGCGTTGGCACGCGAATAGGGAGGAGAAGAAGCGAGAAGATGACGCAAATGATCCGGAGATAGATAAAAAAGACAAGATGCTGAGTCACCCTAAGGATGTGAGCCAGTGGCAAGCGTTGAACTTCGAAGACCCAGAATTTGGGAACGATCCAAGGAACATCGTGCTGGGCGCGAGCACCGATGGAGTCAATCCGTTTGGCAGCCAGAGAAGCACACATAGCACCTGGCCTGTGTTTGTGTGGATGTACAACCTTCCCCCCTGGTTGTGCATGAAGAGGAAGTACATTCACATGAGTATGCTAATTGAAGGGCCGAAACAACCAAGGAACGACATCAATCTGTATCTGGGGCTGCTGAAAGAGGAGCTTGACATGCTGTGGAAAACGCCAGCCAATACGTGGGACGCCGCAGAGAAAGAATATTTCCCTATGAGAGCCGCACTGCTCACGACGGTGCACGACTATCTCGGTTACGGATATCTCACGGGGCAGGTAGTCCAAGGATTTTCTGGATGCATAAGGTGCATGGATGACACAACGTATTGCCAGCTAGATAGAGATCCCGGGTCTTCGAAAACCGTATTCATGGGACATCGAAGGTGGCTTCGCGACGATGACCCGTGGAGGAAACGCAAGGATATGTTCGATGGTGAAACTGAACCCCGAAAACGCCCGTGTACGAGGAGCGGCGAGAAAATAGACGAGCTGTTGAAAAATTGGAAAGACTGCGCAATGCCGGGAAAGAAGCAAAAGGCGCCAGGCCAGGAAGGAAGCGAAAGGCGCCAGAGCCGCTGCTGAAGGTATGGAAAACGAGGTTTGTTTTCTGGGACTTGCCGTACTGGAAGATCCACCGTGTGCCTCACAGCCTTGATGTCATGCATATCACGAAGAACGTGTGCGAGAGTCTGCTTGGTACCCTGCTCAACATGCCAGAGAGGACCAACGATGGGCCGAAAGCAAGGGCAGACTTGAAATCAATGGGCATCAGGCAGGAGCTTCACGCTAATGATGATGATGATGATGATGATGATGATGATGATGATGATGATGATGATGAGGCGAAGCAGGACACAGAAAGTCGTCGCAAAGGCAAAAAGGCCAAGAAGACCGGAAATAACTACCCTCCCGCGTGCTTCACTCTAAGTCAGGAGGAGATCGAGCAGTTTTTCACCTGCCTCCTAGGAGTGAAACTTCCTTACGGTTACGCGGGGAAGATAAGCAGATACCTAGACCCAGCGAAGCAGAAGTTCAGTGGGATGAAGTCTCACGACTGTCACATGCTGATGACGCAGATACTTCCAGTTGCAATCCGTGGGATCATGGACGCGCACGTCCGTGAAACGCTATTTGGCCTATGCAACTTTTTCGATGTCATCTCTCGGAAGTCGATTGGCGTGAGGCAACTCAGAAGGCTACAGGAAGAGATCGTGGTGATACTATGCGAGCTTGAGATATACTTCTCGCCCGCATTCTTCGATGTTATGGTGCATCTGCTGGTCCATATAGTGGAGGATATCATCCAACTCGGGCCGACTTTCCTGCACAGCATGATGCCGTTCGAAAGGATGAATGGTGTCATCAAAGGATACGTTCGCAACATGTCACGTCCAGAGGGAAGTATAGCCAGGGGCTTTCTGACCGAAGAGTGCATCTCCTACTGCACGAATTATCTAGGCATCAAGAACCCCGTTGGTCTGCCCGTCAACAGGCACCTCGGCAGGCTCGCTGGATGGGGTCACCTTGAGGGTCGCCGCGAAATGCATGTCGACTTAGAGGGTCGACTCGCCGACTTTGAAAGAGCAAACCTAGTCGCGCTACAACACATAGACATGGTCGATCCTTGGGTGGTAGAGCACAAAACCTTTATTAAGAAGACGTACAATGACCGGGGCCAACAGAGGACGGACGGAGATATAATCAAAGAGCACAACTCATGTTTCACGCGTTGGTTCAAGCAGAAGCTTCTGTCGTACCCTTTACATGAGGATTCTTCCGCGGAAGAACAACTCATATTCGCCTTGTCACAGGGCGCCGAGCACAACCTGATGACCTATGAGGCGTACGATATCAACGGCTACACATTCTACACCGAGGCCAAGGACATGAAGAGCGATGGTTATCAGAACTCCGGGGTAACGATGGAATCCTACACCAGTAATGACAAGGACAGATACTACGGAAGGATCGAGGAGATCTGGGAGCTGAGCTACGCTGGAGAGAAGGTCCCGATGTTCCGTGTCAGATGGGCGAAGAGCGTCCTAAAAGAAGACCGGTATTTCACCACCATGGTTATACCCGAAGCCAAATCCAAGACCGCGGGCGCAAACGTCACCGCGAAAAATGAGCCATGGGTACTGGCTTACCAAGTGGACCAATGCTTCTTCATTACCGACCCGTCAAAGCCCAGTCGTGTTGTCGTGAGGAGAGGCAAAAGGAAGATCATCGGAATGGATGGAGTATCCAATGAGCAAGACTTCGACAAGTACAGCGACCCAAGGATCGAACATGACGAGGATGATGAAGTAGCAGCATACACCACAAGAAGAAGCAGGACCACCCTACCTAAAGGACGTCCGTTCCACAGAAGAATTCCATTTGCGAAAAAGAAGGGCAAGAAATTGTGAATAGATAGCTAGCTAAGATCGATTGTATTTAAATCGTAGCCTTCATTTCTCGATTGTTTTTGATGGGCACTTTTTGAACTATCATGAATATTTTTAAATTTCATGGACACTCGATCTCGATCCCCCTCCATCTCGATCGCTATCCCACCTCGCCAGATCCGGTCCCCCTCGCCGCCGAGCACCCCCCGGTCCACCAGCCGTCGCCGCCGACCCCCCGCACCCCTCCCCTACTCAACCGTCGCCGCCGACCCCCCGCACCCCTCCCCTACTCAACCGTCGCCGCCGACCCCCCCGCACCCCTCCCCTACTCAACTGTCGCCGCCGATGTTGGGGAACATAGTAATTTCAAAAAAATTCCTACGCACACGCAAGATCATGGTGATGATATAGCAACGAGGGGAGAGTGTTGTCTACGTACCCTCGTAGACCGAAGCGGAAGCGTTGACACAGCGTAGAGGAAGTAGTCGTACGTCCTCCCGGTCCGACCGATCCAAGCACCGTTACTCCGGTACCTTCGAGTTCTTGACACGCGTACAGCTCGATGACACACCCTCGATCTCCAATCCAGTAGAGGCTCCGAGGGGGAGTTCCGTCAGCACGACAGCGTGGTGACGATCTTGATGTTCTCCAGTTGCAGGGCTTCGCCTAAGCACCGCTACAATATGACCGAGGTGTAATATCGTGGAGGGGGGCACCGCACACGGCTAAGGAACGATCAATGATCAACTTGTGTGTTGTCCCTAGAGGTGCCCCCTGCCCCCGTATATAAAGGAGCCAGGGGAAGGGGTTCGGCCGGCCAGGAGGGGCGCGCCAGGAGGAGTCCTCCTCCCACCGGGAGTAGGACTCCCCCCCTTCCTTGTTGGAGTAGGAGAGAAGGAAAGAGGGGGAGAGGAGGAAGGAAATGTTGGGGAACGTAGTAATTTCAAAATTTTCCTACGCACACGCAAGATCGTGGTGATGATATAGCAACGAGGGGAGAGTGTTGTCTACGTACCCTCGTAGACCGAAGCGGAAGCGTTGACGCAGCGTAGAGGAAGTAGTCGTACGTCCTCCCGGTTCAACCGATCCAAGCACCGTTACTCCGGCACCTCCGAGTTCTTGACACGCGTACAGCTCGATGACGCACCCTCGATCTCCGATCCAGCAGAGGCGCCGAGGGGGAGTTCTGTCAGCACGACGGCGTGGTGACGATCTTGATGTTCTCCTATCGTAGGGCTTCGCCTAAGCACCGCTACAATATGACCGAGGTGTAATATCGTGGAGGGGGGCACCGCACACGGCTAAGGAACGATCAATGATCAACTTGTGTGTCCTAGGGTGCCCCCTACCCTCGTATATAAAGGAGGGAGGGAGGAGGTGGCCGGCCCTAGGGGGGCGCGCCATGAGGAGGGGGAAACCTACTCCAAGTAGGTTTCCCTTCTCTTTTCCTTATCTTATTTGGAGTGGGAAGGAAAGAGTACTAGTATTAGGAAGTAGTACTAGTAGTAGTAATAGGAAGAGGGGGAAGGAGAAAGGAAAGGGGGGGCCGGCCCCCCTCCCCAATTCGGATTGGGCTTGGGGGGGCGCGCCCCCCTCCCTTGCTCCTTCTCCCTTCCTCCTACATGGGCCCAGTAAGGCCCATATACCTCCCGGGGGGTTCCGGTAACCTCCCGGAGCTCCAAACTTCTCCGGAACCTTTCCGGTGTCCAAATATATCTGTCCAATATATCAATCTTTATGTCTCGACCATTTCGAGACTCCTCGTCATGTCCGTGATCATATCCGGGACTCCGAACAAACTTCGGTACATCAAAATACATAAACTCATAATATAATTGTCATCGAAACCTTAAGCGTGCGGACCCTACGGTTCGAGAACGATGTAAACATGACTGAGACACATCTCTGGTCAATAACCAATAGCGGGACCTGGATGCCCATATTGGTTCCAACATATTCTACGAAGATCTTTATCGGTCAAACCGCATAACAACATACGTTGTTCCCTTTGTCATCGGTATGTTACTTGCCCGAGATTCGATCGTCGGTATCCAATACCTAGTTCAATCTCGTCACCGGCAAGTCTCTTTACTCGTTCTGTAATGCATCATCCCGTAACCAACTCATTGGTTACATTGCTTGCAAGGCTTATAATGATGTGCATTACCGAGAGGGCCCAGAGATACCTCTCCGACAATCGGAGTGACAAAACCTAATCTCGAAATACGCCAACTCAACATGTACCTTCGGAGACACCTGTAGTACTCCTTTATAATCACCCAGTTACGTTGTGACGTTTGGTAGTACCCAAAGTGTTCCTCCGGTAAACGGGAGTTGCATAATCTCATAGTTACAGGAACATGTATAAGTCATGAAGAAAGCAATAGCAACATACTAAACGATCAAGTGCTAAGCTAACGGAATGGGTCAAGTCAATCACATCATTTTCCTAATGATGTGATCCCGTTAATCAAATGACAAATCTTTTGTCCATGGCTAGGAAACATAACCATCTCTGATAAACGAGCTAGTCAAGTAGAGGCATACTAGTGACACTATGTTTGTCTATGTATTCACACATGTATTATGTTTCCGGTTAATACAATTCTAGCATGAATAATAAACATTTATCATGAAATAAGGAAATAAATAATAACTTCATTATTGCCTCTAGGGCATATTTCCTTCAGTCTCCCACTTGCACTAGAGTCAATAATCTAGTTCACATCGCCATGTGATTTAACACCAATATTCATATCTGTATATGATTAACACCCATAGTTCACATCATCATGTGACCAACATCCAAAGGGTTTACTAGAGTCAATAATCTAGTTCACATCGCTATGTGATTAACACCCAAAGAGTACTAAGGTGTGATCATGTTTTGCTCGTGAGAGAAGCTCAGTCAACGGGTCTGTGACATTCAGAGCCATATGTATTTTGCAAATATTCTATGTCTACAATGCTCTAGTGCAATATGTATCCAGATTGAGACTTAGAGTCATCTGGATCGGTGTGAAAACTTGCACCGAGATAACTTTTACGACGGGCTCTTTTATCACCTCCATAATCGAGAAATATTTCCTTAGTCCTCACTAAGGATATTCTTGACCAATGTTCAGTGATCTACTCCTAGATCACTATTGTACTCCCTTGTCAAATATAGAGCAAGATATACAATAGGTCTGGTACATAGCATAGCATACTTTATAGAACCTATGACTGAGGCATAGGGAATGACTTTTCATTCTCTTTCTATTTTCTGCTGTGGTCGGGATTTGAGTCTTACTCAATTTCATACCTTTGCAACACAGGCAAGAACTCTTTCTTTGACTGTTCCATTTTGAACTACTTCAAAATCTTGTCAAGGTATATACTCATTGAAAATCTTATCAAGCGTCTTGATCTATCTCAATAGATCTTGATGCTCAATATGTATGTAGTTTTACTGAGGTCTTTCTTCGAAAAACTCTTATTCAAGTATCCTTTCATGCTTTGCAGAATAATTCTACATTATTTCCGATTAGCAATATGTCATTCACATATACTTATAAGAAATGCTGTAGTGCTCCCACTCACTTTCTTGTAAATACAGGCTTCACCGCAAGTCTGTATAATACTATATGCTTTGATCAACTTATCAAAGCGTATATTCCAACTCTGAGATGCTTGCACCAGTCCATAGATGGATTGCTGGAGCTTGCACATTTTGTTAGCACCTTTAGGATTGACAAAACCTTCTGGTTGTATCATATACAACTCTTCTTTAATAAATTCATTAAGGAATGTAGTTTTGACATCCATTTGCCAAATTTCATAAAATGTGGCAATTGCTAACATGATTCGGACAGAAATTTAAGCATCGATACGAGTAAGAAAATCTCATCGTATTCAACACCTTGAACTTTGTCAAAAACCTTTTTCGACAAGTCTAGCTTTGTAGATAGTAACACTACTATCAACGTCCGTCTTCCTCTTGAAGATCCATTTATTCTTAATGACTCACCGATCATCGGGCAAGTCAATCAAAGTCTACACTTTGTTCTCATACATGGATCATATCTCAGATTTCATGGCCTCAAGCCATTTCGTGGAATCTGGGCTCATCATCGCTTCCTCATAGTTCGTAGGTTCATCATGGTCTAGTAACATGACTTCCAGAACATGATTACCGTACCACTCTGGTGCGGATCTTACTCTGGAAGACCTACGAGGTTTGGTAGCAACTTGATCTGAAGTTTGATGATCATCATCATTAACTTCCTCACTAATTGGTGTTGGAATCACTGGAACTGATTTCTATGATGAACTACTTTCCAATAAGGGAGAAGGTACAATTACCTCATCAAGTTCTACTCTCCTCCCACTCACTTCTTTCGAGAGAAACTCCTTCTCTGGAAAGGATCCATTTTAGCAACGAATGTCTTGCCTTCGGATCTGTGATAGAAGGTGTACCCAACAATTTCCTTTGGGTATTCTATGAAGACGCACTTCTCCGATTTGGGTTCGAGCTTATCAGGATGAAACTTTTTCACATAAGCATCGCAGCCCCAAACTTTAAGAAACAACAGCTTAGGTTTACTGCTAAACCATAGTTCATACGGTGTCGTCTCAACGGATTTAGATGGTGCCCTGTTTTAAAACGTGAATGCAGCTGTCTCTAATGCATAACCCCAAAATGATAGTGGTAAAGAGATATCATAGATCGCACCATATCAAATAAAGTGCGGTTACGACGTTCGGATACACCATAACGATGTGGTGTTCCAGGTGGCGTGAGCTGTGAAACTATTCCACATTGTTTTAATTGAAGACCAAACTCGTAACTCAAATATTTGTCTCCGCGATCAGATCGCAGAAACTTTATTTTCTTGTTATGATGATTTTTCCACTTCACTCTGAAATTCTTTGAACCTTTCAACTATTTCAGACTTATGTTTCATCAAGTAGATATACCCATATCTGCTCAAATCATCTTGTGAAGGTCAGAAAATAACGATACTTGCCACGAGCATCAGCACTCATTGGATCGCATACATCGGTATGTATTATTTCCAATAAGTCAGTAGCTCGTTCCATTGTTCCGGAGAACGGAGTTTTAGTCATCTTGCCCAAAAGGCACGGTTCGCAAGCATCAAATGATTCATAACCAAGTGATTCCGAAAATCCATCTTTATGGAGTTTCTTCATGCGCTTTACACCGATATGACCCAAACGGCAGTGCCACAAATAAGTTGCACTATCATTATTAACTTTGCATCTTTTGGCATCAATTTTATGAATATGTGTATCACTACGATCGAGATCCAACAAACTATTTTCATTGGGTGTATGACCATTGAAGGTTTTATTCATGTAAACAGAACAACAATTATTCTCTGACTTTAAATGAATAATCGTATTGCAATAAACATGATCAAATCATATTCATGCTCAACGCAAATGCCAAATAACATTTATTTAGGTTTAACACTAATCCCGAAAGTATAGGGAGTGTGCAATGATGATCATATCAATCTTGGAACTACTTCCAACACTCATCGTCACTTCCCCTTCAACTAGTCTCTGTTTATTCTGTAACTCCTGTTTTGAGTTACTAATCTTAGCAACCGAACAAGTATCAAATACTCAGGGGTTACTATAAACACTAGTAAGGCACAAATCAATAATCTGTATATCAAATATACCCTTGTTCACTTTGCCATCCTTCTTATCCACCAAATATTCAGGGCATTTCCACTTCCAGTGACCATTTCCTTTGCAGTGTAAACACTCAGTTTCAGGCTATGGTCCAGCTTTGGGCTTCTTCGCAGGAGTGACAACTTGCTTGTCTTTCCACTTGAAGTTCCCTTTCTTTCCCTTTGCCCTTTTCTTGAAACTAGTGGTCTTGTCAATCATCAACACTTGATGCTCTTTCTTGATTTCTACCTTCGTCGATTTCAACATCACGAAGAGCTCGGGAATCGTTTTCGTCATCCCTTGCATACTATAGTTCATCACGAAGTTCTACTAACTTGGTGATGGTGACTAGAGAATTCTGTCAATCACTATCTTATCTGGAAGATTAACTCCCACTTGATTCAAGTGATTGAAGTACCCAGACAATCTGAGCACATGCTCACTAGTTGAGCGATTCTCCTCCATCTTTTAGCTATAGAACTTGTTGGAGACTTCATATCTCTCAACTCGGGTATTTGCTTGAAATATCAACTTCAATTTCTGGAACATCTCATATGGTCCATGACGTTCAAAACGTCCTTGAAGTCCCGATTCTAAGCCGTTAAGCATGGTGCACTAAACTATCAAGTAGTCATTATATTGAGCTAGCGAAACGTTCATAACGTCTGCATCTGCTCCTGCAATAGGTCTGTCACCCAGCGGTGCATCAAGGACATAATTCTTCTACGCAGCAATGAGGATAAACCTCAGATCACGGATCCAATCCGTATCATTGCTACTAACATCTTTCAACACAGTTTTCTCTAGGAACATATCAAAATAAACATATGAAAGCAACAACGCGAGCTATTGATCTACAACATAATTTGCAAAATACTACCAGGACTAAGTTCATGATAAATTTAAGTTCAATTAATCATATTACTAAAGAACTCCCACTTAGACAGACATCTCTCTAGTCATCTAAGTGATCACGTGATCCAAATCAACTAAACCATGTGCGATCATCACGTGAGATGGAGTAGTTTCAATGGTGAACATCTCTATGTTGATCATATCTACTATATGATTCATGCTCGACCTTTCGGTCTCCGTGTTCCGAGGCCATATCTGTATATGCTAGGCTCGCCAAGTATAACCTGAGTATTCCGCGTGTGCAACTGTTTTGCACCCGTTGTATTTGAACGTAGAGCCTATCACACCCGATCATCACGTGGTGTCTCAGCACGAAGAACTTTCGCAACGGTGCATACTCAGGGAGAACACTTCTTGATAATTAGTGAGAGATCATCTTAAAATGCTACCATCAATCAAAGCAAGATAAGATGCATAAAGGATAAACATCACATGCAATCAATATAAGTGATATGATATGGCCATCATCATCTTGTGCTTGTGATCTCTATCTTCGAAGCACCGTCGTGATCACCATCGTCACCGGCGTGACACCTTGATCTCCATCGTAGCATCGTTTTCGTTACGCCATCTATTGCTTCTACGACTATCGCTACCGCTTAGTGATAAAGTAAAGCAATTACAGGGCGTTTGTATTTCATACAATAAAGCGACAACCATATGGCTCCTGCCAGTTGCCGATAACTTCGGTTACAAAACATGATCATCTCATACAATAAAATATATCATCACGTCTTGGCCATATCACATCACAACATGCCCTGCAAAAACAAGTTAGACGTCCTCTAGTTTGTTGTTGCAAATTTTACGTGGCTGCTACGGGCTTTGCGAGAACCGTTCTTACCTACGCATCAAAACCACAACGATAGTTTGTCAAATAGACTCCGTTTTAACCTTCACAAGGACCGGGCGTAGCCATACTCGGTTCAACTAAAGTTGGAGAAACAGACACCCGCTAGTCACCTGTGTGCAAAGCACGGCGGTAAAACCAGTCTCGCGTAAGCGTACGCGTAATGTCGGTCCGGGCCGCTTCATCCAACAATACCGCTGAACCAAAGTATGACATGCTGGTAGGTAGTATGACTTATATCGTCCACAACTCACTTGTGTTCTACTCGTGCATATAACATCAACGCATAAAACCTGGCTCGGATGCCACTGTTGGGGAACGTAGTAATTTCAAAATTTTCCTACGCACACGCAAGATCATGGTGATGATATAGCAACGAGGGGAGAGTGTTGTCTACGTACCCTCGTAGACCGAAGCGGAAGCGTTGACGCAGCGTAGAGGAAGTAGTCGTACGTCCTCCCGGTTCAACCGATCCAAGCACCGTTACTCCGGCACCTCCGAGTTCTTGACACGCGTACAGCTCGATGACGCACCCTCGATCTCCAATCCAGCAGAGGCGCCGAGGGGGAGTTCTGTCAGCACGACGGCGTGGTGACGATCTTGATGTTCTCCTGTCGCAGGGCTTCGCCTAAGCACCGCTACAATATGACCGAGGTGTAATATTGTGGAGGGGGGCACCGCACACGGCTAAGGAACGATCAATGATCAACTTGTGTGTCCTAGGGTGCCCCCCTACCCTCGTATATAAAGGAGGGAGGGAGGAGGTGGCCGGCCCTGGGGGGGGCGAGCCATGAGGAGGGGGAAACCTACTCCAAGTAGGTTTCCCTTCTCTTTTCCTTATCTTATTTGGAGGGGGAAGGAAAGAGTACTAGTATTAGGAAGTAGTACTAGTAGTAGTAATAGGAAGAGGGGGAAGGAGAAAGGAAAGGGGGGGCCGGCCCCCCTCCCCAATTCGGATTGGGCTTGGGGGGCGCGCCCCCCTCCCTTGCTCCTTCTCCCTTCCTCCTACATGGGCCCAATAAGGCCCATATACCTCCCGGGGGGTTGCGGTAACCTCCCGGAGCTCCAAACTTCTCCGGAACCTTTCCGGTGTCCAAATATATCCGTCCAATATATCAATCTTTATGTCTCGACCATTTCGAGACTCCTCGTCATGTCCGTGATCATATCCGGGACTCCGAACAAACTTCGGTACATCAAAATACATAAACTCATAATATAATTGTCATCGAAACCTTAAGCGTGCGGACCCTACGGTTCGAGAACGATGTAGACATGACTGAGACACATCTCTGGTCAATAACCAATAGCGGGACCTGGATGCCCATATTGGTTCCTACATATTCTACGAAGATCTTTATCGGTCAAACCGCATAACAACATACGTTGTTCCCTTTGTCATCGGTATGTTACTTGCCCGAGATTCGATCGTCGGTATCCAATACCTAGTTCAATCTCGTCACCGGCAAGTCTCTTTACTCGTTCTGTAATGCATCATCCCGTAACCAACTCATTGGTTACATTGCTTGCAAGGCTTATAATGATGTGCATTACCGAGAGGGCCCAGAGATACCTCTCCGACAATCGGAGTGACAAAACCTAATCTCGAAATACGCCAACTCAACATGTACCTTCGGAGACACCTGTAGTACTCCTTTATAATCACCCAGTTACGTTGTGACGTTTGGTAGTACCCAAAGTGTTCCTCCGGTAAACGGGAGTTGCATAATCTCATAGTTACAGGAACATGTATAAGTCATGAAGAAAGCAATAGCAACATACTAAACGATCAAGTGCTAAGCTAACGGAATGGGTCAAGTCAATCACATCATTTTCCTAATGATGTGATCCCGTTAATCAAATGACAACTCTTTTGTCCATGGCTAGGAAACATAACCATCTCTGATAAACGAGCTAGTCAAGTAGAGGCATACTAGTGACACTATGTTTGTCTATGTATTCACACATGTATTATGTTTCCGGTTAATACAATTCTAGCATGAATAATAAACATTTATCATGAAATAAGGAAATAAATAATAACTTCATTATTGCCTCTAGGGCATATTTCCTTCAGGAAAAGGGGGCTGCACCCCTTGTCCAATTCGGACCAGAGGGGGGCTGCGCCCCTCCTTCCTTTCGGCCTCTCTCCTCTATTCCCGTATGGCCCAATAAGGCCCATATACTCCCCGGCGAATTCCCGTAACTCTCTGGTACTCCGAAAAATACCCAAATGACTCGGAACCTTTCCGAACTCCGAATTGTTGGGTAACGTAGCAGAAATTCAAAAAAATTCCTACGTAACACCAAGATCTATCTATGGAGAGACCAGCAACGAGTAGAAAGGAGAGTGCATCTACATACCCTTGTAGATCACTAAGCGGAAGCGTTCAAGTGAACAGGGTTGATGGAGTCGTACTCGTCGTGATTCAGATCACCGATGATCCTAGTGCCGAACGGACGGCACCTCCGCGTTCAACACACGTACAGCCCTGTGACGTCTCCCACGCCTTGATCCAGCAAGGAGAGAGGGAGAGGTTGAGGAAGACTCCATCCAACAGCAGCACAACGGCGTGGTGGTGGTGGAGGAGCGTGGCAATCCCGCAGGGCTTCGCCAAGCACCATGGGAGAAGAGGAGGAGGGAGAGGGGGAGGGGCTGCACCAAAGGCATAAGGTGTGTTTCGGAGGCCCTCCTACCCCACTATATATAGGGATCCCAAAGGGGGGGGTGCGCGAGCCCCTAGGAGATCCAATCTCTAAGGGGGCGGCGGCCAGGGGAGGAGTCCT
>NC_041391.1:48542527-48557429 GCF_002162155.2 Triticum dicoccoides
GTTGTGACGTTTGGTACACCCAAAGCATTCCTACGGTATCCGGGAGTTGCACAATCTCATGGTCTAAGGAAAAGATACTTGACATTAGAAAAGCTTTAGCATACGAACTACACGATCTTTGTGCTAGGCTTAGGATTGGGTCTTGTCCATCACATCATTCTCCTAATGATGTGATCCCGTTATCAACGACATCCAATGTCCATAGCCAGGAAACCATGACTATCTGTTGATCACAACGAGCTAGTCAACTAGAGGCTCACCAGGGACATATTGTGGTCTATGTATTCACACGTGTATTACGATTTCCGGATAATACAGTTATAGCATGAATAAAAGACATTTATCATGAACATTGAAATATAATAATACTTTTATTATTGCCTCTAGGGCATATTTCCAACAGTCTCCCACTTGCACTAGAGTCAATAATCTAGTTCACATCGCCATGTGACTAACACTCACAGGTCACATCGCCATGTGACTAATACCCAAGAGTTTACTAGAGTCAGTAGTCTAGTTCACATCACTATGTGATTAACACTCAATGAGTTTTATGTTTGATCATGTTGCTTGTGAGAGAGGTTTTAGTCAACGGGTCTGAACCTTTCAGATCCGTGTGTGCTTTACAAATCTCCATGTCATCTCCTAGATGCAGCTACCACGCTCTATTTGGAGCTATTCCAAACAACTGTTCTACTTGGAGCTATTCTAAATTATTGCTCCATTATATGTATCCGGTCTCTCTACTCAGAGCTATCCGGATAGGTGTCAAGCTTGCATCGTCGTAACCTTTACGACGAACTCTTTTACCACCTCCATAATCGAGAAAATTCCTTAGTCCACTAGTTACTAAGCATAACTTTGACCGCTGTCCTATGATCCATTCATGGATCACTCTTGTACCCCTTGACTGACTCATGGCAAGGCACACTTTCGGTGCGGTACACAGCATAGCATACTGTAGAGCCTACGTCTAAAGCATAGGGGACGACCTTCGTCCTTTCTCTCTTTTCTGCCGTGGTCGAGCTTTAAGTCTTAACTTCGTACCTTACAACTCAGGCAAGAACTCCTTCTTTGACTGGTCCATCTTGAACACCTTCAAGATCATGTCAAGGTATGTGCTCATTTGAAAGTATTATTAAGCATTTTGATCTATCCTTATAGATCTTGATGCTCAATGTTCAAGTAGCTTAATCCAGGTTTTCTATTGAAAAACACCTTTCAAATAACCCTATATGCTTTCTAGATATTCTACATCATCTCTGATCATCAATATGTCAACAACATATACTCATCAGAAATTCTATAGTGCTCCCACTCACTTCTTTGGAAATACAAGTTTCTCATAAACTTTGTATAAATCCAAAATCTTTGATCATCTCATCAAAGCGTACATTCCAACTCCGAGATGCTTACTCCAGTCCTTAGAAGGATCGCCGGAGCTAGCATACCTTTTAGCATCCTTAGGATCGACAAAACTTTTCTGATTGTATTGCATACAACCTTTCCTTACGAAAACTAGTAAGGAAACTTGTCTTGACATCCATCTGCCAGATTTCATAAATGCAGCTAATGCTAACATGATTCCGACGGACTTTAAGCATCGCTACGAGTGAGAAAATCTCATCGTAGTCAACTCCTTGAACTTGTCGGAAAACACTTCGCCACAAGTCGAGCTTAATAGATGGTGACATTACCATCCACGTCCGTCTTCTTCTTAAAAGATCCATTTATCTCAATGGATTGCCGATCATCGGGCAAGTCCATCAAAGTCCATGCTTTGTTCTGATATATGGATACTATCTCGGATTTCATGGCTTCTAACCATTTGTCAGAATTCGGGCCCACCATCGCTTCTCCATAGCTCGTAGGTTCATTGTTGTCTAGCAACATGACCTTCAAGACAGGATTACTGTACCACTCTGAAGTAGTACGTATCCATGTCACCCTACAAGGTACGGTAGTGACTTGATCCGAAACTTCATGATCACTATCATAAGCTTCTACTTCAATTGGTGTAGGTGCCACAGGAACAACTTCCTGTGCCCTGCTACACACTTGTTGAAGTGATGGTTCAATAACCTCATCAAGTCTCCACCACCCTCCCACTCAACTCTTTCGCGAGAAATCTTTCCTCGAGAAAGGACCCAATTCAAGAAACAATCCATATTGCTTTCGGATCTGAATTAGGAGGTATACCCAACTATTTTGGGTGTCCTATGAAGATGCATTTTATCCGCTTTGGGTTCGAGCTTATCAATCCTGAAACTTTTTCACATAAGCATCGCAGCCCCAAACCTTTAAGAAACGACAACTTAGGTTTCTCTAAACCATAGTTCATACGGTGTCATCTCAATGGAATTACGTGGTGCCCTATTTAAAGTGAATGTGGTTGTCTCTAATGCCTAACCCATGAATGACAGTGGTAATTCGATAAGAGACATCATGGTACGCACCATATCCAATAGGGTGCAACTATGATGTTCGGACACACCATCACATTATGGTGTTCCAGGCGGTATTAATTGCGAAACAATTTCCACAATGTCTTAATTGTGTGCCAAAACTCGTAACTCAGATATTCATCTCTATGATCATATCATAGACATTTTATCCTCTTGTCACAATGATCTTCTACTTCACTCTGAAATTACTTGAACCATTCAATAATTCAGACTTGTGTTTCATCAAGTAAATATTCTCAACATCTACTCGAATCATCTGTGAAGTAAGATCATAACGATATTCACTGCATGCCTCAGCACTCGTTGGATTGGACACATCAAAATGTGTTACTTCCAACAAGTTGCTATCTTGTTCCATCTTACTGAAAACGAGGCTTTTCAGTCATCTTGCCCATGTGGTATGATTTGCATATCTCAAGTGATTCAAAATCAAGTGAGTCCAAATGGTCCATTTGCATGGAGTTTCTTCATGCATATACACCAATAGACATGGTTCGCATGTCTCAAACTTTTCAAAAACGAGTGAGTCCAAAGATCCATCGACATGGAGCTTCTTCATGCGTTTTATACCATTATGACTTACATGGCAGTGCCACAAGTAAGTGGTACTATCATTACTATCTTATATCTTTTGGCATGAACATGTGTATCACTACGATCGAGATTCAATAAACCATTCATTTTAGGTGCAAGACCATTGAAGGTATTATTCAAATAAATAGAGTAACCATTATTCTCTTTAAATGAATAACCGTATTGCGATAGACATAATCCAATCATGTCTATGCTCAACGCAAACACCAAATCTCGATGGTAGAGGGAGCGTGCGATGCTTGATCATATCAACATTGGAAACACTTCCAACACATATCGTCAGCTCACCTTTAGCTAGTCTCCGTTTATGCCGTAGCTTTTATTTCGAGTTAGTAACACTTAGCAACCGAACCGGTATCTTATACCCTGGTGCTACTAGGAGTACTAGTAAAGTACACATTAACATAATGTATATCCAATATACTTCTATCGACCTTGCCAGCCTTCTCATCTACCAAGTATCTAGGGTAATTCTGCTCTAGTGACTGTTCCCCTTATTACAGAAGCACTTAGTCTCGGGTTTGGGTTCAACCTTGGGTTTCTTCACTGGAGCAGCAGCTGATTTGCCGTTTCATGAAGTATCCCTTCTTGCCCTTGCCCTTCTTGAAACTAGTGGTTTCACCAACCATCAACAATTGATGCTCCTTCTTGATTTCTACTTTCGCGGTGTCAAACATCGTGAATACCTCAAGGATCATCTTATCTATCCCTGATATGTTATAGTTAATCACGAAGCTCTAGCAGCTTGGTGGCAATGACTTTTGGGGAAACATCACTATCTCATCTGGAGGATCAACTCCCACTCGATTCAAGTGATTGTTGTGCTCAGACAATCTGAGCACAAGCTCAACGATTGAGCTTTTCTCCCTTAGTTTGCAGGCTAAGAAAATCGTCGGAGGTCTTATACCTCTTGACGTGGGCACGAGCCTGAAATCCCAATTTCAGCCTTCAAAACATCTCATATGTTTCGCGATGTTTCAAAAAAAACGTCTTTGGTGCCTCTACTTAAACCATTTAACCGAACTATCACGTAGTTATCAAAACGTGTATGTTCGATGTTCGAAACATCCACAAACGACGTTTGGGGTTCAGCACACTAAGCAGTGCATTAAGGACATAAGCGTTCTAGTGTCCGCATAATCGCTACTATCAATTTTCAACTATATTTTCTCTAGGAACATAACTAAAACAGTAGAACTATAGCGTGAGCTACGACATAATTTGCAAAAGGTCTTTTGACTATGTTCAGGATAATTAAGTTCATCTTATGAACTCCCACTTAGATAGACATCCCTCTGGTCATCTAAGTGATCACATGATCCGAGTCAACTAGGCCGTGTCCGATCATCACGTGAGACGGACTAGTCATCATCGGTGAACATCTTCATGTTGATCGTATCTACCATACGACTCATGCTCGACCTTTCGGTCTCCGTGTTCCGAGGCCATGTCTGCACATGCTAGGCTCGTCAAGTTAACCCTAAGTGTTTTCGCTGTGTAAAACTGTCTTACACCCGTTGTATGTGAACGTAAGAATCCATCACACCCGATCATCACATGGTGCTTAGAAGCGACGAACTGTAGCAACGGTGCACAGTTAGGGGAGAACACTTCTTGAAATTGTTGTAAGGGATCATCTTATTTACTACCGTCGTTCTAAGCAAACAAGATGCATAAACATGATAAACATCACATGCAATCAAATAGAGTAGTGACATGATATGGCCAATATCATATAGCTCCTTTGATCTTCATCTTCGGGGCTCCATGATCATCTTGTCACCGGCATGACACCATGATCTCCATCATCATGATCTCCATCATCGTGTCTTCATGAAGTTGTCACGCCAACGACTACTTCTACTTCTATGACTAACGCGTTTAGCAATAAAGTAAAGTAGTTTACATGGCGTTCTTCAATGACACGCAGGTCATACAATAAATAAAGACAACTCCTATGGCTCCTGCCGGTTGTCATACTCATCGACATGCAAGTCATGAATCCTATTACAAGAACATGATCAATCTCATACATCACATATATCATTCATCACATCCTTTTGGCCATATCACATCACAAAGCATACCCTGCAAAAACAAGTTAGACGTCCTCTAATTGTTGTTTGCATGTTTTACGTGGCTGCTATGGGTTTCTAGCAAGAACGTTTCTTACCTACGCAAAACCACAACGTGATATGCCAATTGCTATTTACCCTTCATAAGGACCCTTTTCATCGAATCCGTTCCGACTAAAGGGGGAGAGACTGGCACCCGCTAGCCACCTTATGCACCAAGTGCATGTCAATCGGTGGAACCTGTCTCACGTAAGAGTACGTGTAAGGTCGGTCCGGGCCGCTTCATCCCACAATACCGTCGAAACAAGATTGGACTAGTAACGGTAAGCATATTGAACAACATCAACGCCCACAACTACTTTGTGTTCTACTCGTGCAAAGAATCTACGCAATAGACCTAGCTCATGATGCCACTGTTGGGTAACGTAGCAGAAATTCAAAAAATTTCCTACGTAACACCAAGATCTATCTATGGAGAGACCAGCAACGAGTAGAAAGGAGAGTGCATCTACATACCCTTGTAGATCGCTAAGCGGAAGCGTTCAAGTGAACGGGGTTGATGGAGTCGTACTCGTCGTGATTCAGATCACCGATGATCCTAGTGCCGAACGGACGGCACCTCCGCGTTCAACACACGTACAGCCCGGTGACGTCTCCCACGCCTTGATCCAGCAAGGAGAGAGGGAGAGGTTGAGGAAGACTCCATCCAACAGCAGCACAACGGCGTGGTGGTGGTGGAGGAGCGTGGCAATCCCGCAGGGCTTCGCCAAGCACCATGGGAGAAGAGGAGGAGGGAGAGGGGGAGGGGCTGCACCAAAGGCATAAGGTGTGTTTGGGAGGCCCTCCTACCCCACTATATATAGGGATCCCAAAGGGGGGGGGTGCGCCAGCCCCTAGGAGATCCAATCTCTAAGGGGGCGGCGGCCAGGGGAGGAGTCCTCCCCCCCCCAAGGCACCTAGGAGGTGCCTT
This sequence comes from Triticum dicoccoides, assembly GCF_002162155.2. NCBI lineage: Eukaryota > Viridiplantae > Streptophyta > Magnoliopsida > Poales > Poaceae > Triticum > Triticum dicoccoides. The sequence goes on from NC_041391.1 coordinate 48,548,632, forward strand.
CCCCTGCTGGGACTCTTCCTTTAGGGTTTCCCCAGGCGCATGGGCCTCTTGGGGCTGGTGCCCTTGGCCCATGTAGGCCAAGGCGCACCCCCTACAGCCCATGTGGCTCCCCGGGGCAGGTGGCCCCACCCGGTGGGCCCCCGGGACCCTTCCGGTGGTCCCGGTACAATACCGATGACCCCGAAACTTGTCCCGATGGCCGAAACAGGACTTCCTATATATAAATCTTTACCTCCGGACCATTCCAGAACTCCTCGTGACGTCCGGTATCTCATCCGGGACTCCGAACAACATTCGGTAACCACATACAAGCTTCCTTTATAACCCTAGCGTCATCGAACCTTAAGTGTGTAGACCCTGCGGGTTCGGGAGACATGCAGACATGACCGAGACGTTCTCCAGTCAATAACCAACAGCGGGATCTGGATACCCATGTTGGCTCCCACATGTTCCACGATGATCTCATCGGAGGAACCACGATGTCAAGGACTTAATCAATCTTGTATTCAATTCCCTTTGTCTAGCGGTATTTTACTTGCCCGAGATTCGATCGTCGGTATCCAATACCTTGTTCAATCTCGTTACCGGCAAGTCACTTTACTCGTTCCGTAACACATCATCCCGTGATCAACTCCTTGGTCACATTGCGCATATGATGATGTCCTACCGAGTGGGCCCAGAGATACCTCTCCGTTTACACGGAGTGACAAATCCCAGTCTCGATTCGTGCCAACCCAACAGACACTTTCGGAGATACCTGTAATGCACCTTTATAGCCACCCAGTTACGTTGTGACGTTTGGTACACCCAAAGCATTCCTACGGTATCCGGGAGTTGCACAATCTCATGGTCTAAGGAAAAGATACTTGACATTAGAAAAGCTTTAGCATACGAACTACACGATCTTTGTGCTAGGCTTAGGATTGGGTCTTGTCCATCACATCATTCTCCTAATGATGTGATCCCGTTATCAACGACATCCAATGTCCATAGCCAGGAAACCATGACTATCTGTTGATCACAACGAGCTAGTCAACTAGAGGCTCACCAGGGACATATTGTGGTCTATGTATTCACACGTGTATTACGATTTCCGGATAATACAGTTATAGCATGAATAAAAGACATTTATCATGAACATTGAAATATAATAATACTTTTATTATTGCCTCTAGGGCATATTTCCAACACGAATATAGTCGTCCAATATATCGATCTTTACGTCTCGACCATTTCGATACTCCTCGTCATGTCCCCGATCTCATCCGGGACTCCGAACTCCTTCGGTACATCAAAACTCATAAACTCATAATAAAACTGTCATCATAACGTTAAGCGTGCGGACCCTACGGGTTCGAGAACTATGTAGACATGACCTAGAACTATTCTCGGTCAATAACCAATAGCGGAACCTAGATGCCCATATTGGCTCCTACATATTCTACGAAGATCTTTATCGATCAAACCGCATAACAACATACTTTGTTCCATTTGTCATCGGTATGTTACTTGCCCGAGATTCGATCGTCGGTATCCAATACCTAGTTCAATCTCATTACCGGCAAGTCTCTTTACTCGTTACGTAATGCATCATTCCATAACTAACTCATTAGCTACATTGCTTGCAAGGCTTATAGTGATGTGCATTACCGAGAGGGCCCAGAGATACCTCTCCGACAATCGGAGTGACAAAACCTAATCTCGAAATACGCCAACCCAACATGTACCTTTGGAGACACCTGTAGTACTCCTTTATAATCACCCAGTTACGTTGTGACGTTTGGTAGCACCCAAAGTGTTCCTCCGGTAAACGGGAGTTGCATAATCTCATAGTTACAGGAACATGTATAAGTCATGAAGAAAGCAATAGCAACATACTAAACGATCAAGTGCTAAGCTAACGGAATGGGTCAAGTCAATCACATCATTCTCCTAATGATGTGATCCCGTTAATCAAATGACAACTCTTTTGTCCATGGCTAGGAAACATAACCATCTCTGATAAACGAGCTAGTCAAGTAGAGGCATACTAGTGACACTATGTTTGTCTATGTATTCACACATGTATTATTTTTCCGGTTAATACAATTCTAGCATGAATAATAAACATTTATCATGAAATAAGGAAATAAATAATAACTTCATTATTGCCTCTAGGGCATATTTCCTTCAGTCTCCCACTTGCACTAGAGTCAATAATCTAGTTCACATCGCCATGTGATTTAACACCAATATTCATATCTGTATATGATTAACACCCGTAGTTCACATCATCATGTGACCAACATCCAAAGGGTTTACTAGAGTCAATAATCTAGTTCACATCGCTATGTGATTAACACCCAAAGAGTGGTAAGGTGTGATCATGTTTTGCTCGTGAGAGAAGCTTAGTCAACGGGTCTGTCACATTCAGAGTCGTATCTATTTGGCAAATATTTTATGTCCACCATGCTCTGCGCGGAGCTACTCTAGCTAATTGCTCCCACTTTCAATATGTATCCAGGTTGAGACTTAGAGTCATCTGGATCAGTGTAAAAGTTTGCACTGATGTAACTTTTACAACAAACTCTTTTATCACCTCCATAATCGAGAAACATCTCCTTAGTCCTTACTAAGGATATTCTTGACCAATGTCCAGTGATCTACTCCTAGATCACTATTATACTCCCTTGCCAAATTCAGAGCAAGGTATACAATAGGTCTGGTACATAGCATAGCATACTCTATAGAACCTATGACTGAGGCATAGGGAATGACTTTTCATTCTCTTTCTATTTTCTGCTGTGGTCGGGATTTGAGTCTTACTCAATTTCATACCTTTGCAACACAGGCAAGAACTCTTTCTTTGACTGTTCCATTTTGAACTATTTCAAAATCTTGCCAAGGTATGTACTCATTGAAAATCTTATCAAGCGTCTTGATCTATCTCAATAGATCTTGATGCTCAATATGTAAGTAGCTTTTACTGAGGTCTTTTCTTTTTAAAGAACTCCTTTAAAACACTCCTTTATGCTTTGCAGAAAAATTATACATCATTTCTGATCAACAATATGTCACTCACATATACTAATCAGAAAGGCTGTAGTGCTCCCACTCACTTTATTGTAAATACAGGCTTCATCGTAAGTCCATATAAAACTATATGCTTTGATCAACTTATCAAAGCGTATATTCCAACTCCGAGATGCTTGCACCAGTCCATAGATGGATCGCTGGAGCTTGCACATTTTGTTAGCACCTTTAGGATTGACAAAACCTTCTGGTTGCATCATATACAACTCTTCTTTAATAAATCCATTAAGGAATGCAGTTTTGACATCCATTTGCCAGATTTCATAAAATATGGCAATTGCTAACATGATTCAGACAGACTTAAGCATTGATACGAGTGAGAAAATCTCATCGTATTCAACATCTTGAACTTGTTGAAAACCTTTCGTAACAAGTCAAGCTTGGTAGATAGTAACACTACTATCAGTGTTCGTCTTCCTCTTGAAGATACATTCATTTAACATGGCTTCCTGATCATCGAGCAAGTCAATCAAAGTCCATACATTGTTCTCATACATGGATCATATCTCAGATTTTATGGCCTCAAGCCATTTCGCGGAATCTGGGCTCATCATCGCTTCCTCATAGTTCGTAGGTTCATCATGGTCTAGTAACATGACTTCTAGAACATGATTACTACACCATTCTGGTGCGGATCTTACTCTGGAAGACCTACGAGGTTCTGTAGTAACTTGATCTGAAGTTTTATGATCATCATCATTAGCTTCCTCACTAATTGGTGTAGCAATCACTGGAACTGATTTCTGTGATGAACTACTTTCCAATTCGGGAGAAGGTATAATTACCTTATCAAGCTCTACTTTCCTCCCACTCACTTCTTTCGAGAGAAACTTCTTCTCTAGAAAGGATCCATCTCAGCAACGAATAACTTGCCTTCGGATTTGTGATAGAAGGTGTACCCAATAGTTACCTTTGGGTATTCTATGAAGACGCACTTCTCCGATTTGGGTTCGAGCTTATCAGGTTGAAACTTTTCACATAAGCATCGCAGCCCCAAACTTTAAGAAACGACAACTTTTGGTTTCTTGACAAACCACAGTTCATAAGGCGTCATCTCAACGGATTTTGATGGTGCCCTATTTAAAGTGAATGCAGCTGTCTCTAATGCATAACCCCAAAATGATAGTGGTAAATCGGTAAGAGACATCATAGATTGCACCATATCAAATAAAGTGCGGTTTACGACGTTCGAACACACCATAACGTTGTGGTGTTCCAGGTGGCGTGAGCTGTGAAACTATTCCACATTGTTTTAATTTGAAGACCAAACTCGTAACTCAAATATTCATCTCCATGATCAGATCGCAGAAACTTTATTTTCTTGTTACAATGATTTTCCACTTCACTCTGAAATTCTTTGAACCTTTCAACTATTTCAGACTTCTGTTTCATCAAGTAGATATACCAATATCTTCTTAAATCATCTATGAAGGTCAGAAAATAACGATACCCGCCGTGAGCCTCAACACTCATCGGATCGCATACATCAGTATGTATTGTTTCCAATAAGTCAGTTGCTCGCTCCATTGTTCCGGAGAACGGAGTCTTAGTCATCTTGCCCATGAGGCATGGTTCGCAAGCATCAAGTGATTCATAATCAAGTGATTCCAAAATCCCATCAGCATGGAGTTTCTTCGTGCGCTTTACACCAATATGACCTAAACGGCAGTGCCACAAATAAGTTGCACTATCATTATTAACTTTGCATCTTTTGGCCTCATTATTATGAATATGTGTATTACTACGATCGAGATCCAACAAACCATTTTCGTTGGTGTGTATGACCATAGAAGGTTTTATTCATGTAATCAGAACAACAATTGTTCTCTAACTTAAACGAATAACCGTATTGCAATAAACATGATCAAATCATATTCATGCTCAACGCAAACACCAAATAACACTTATTTAGATTCAACACAAATCCCGAATGTATAGGGAGTGTGCGATGATGATCATATCAATCTTGGAACCACTTCCAACAAACATCGTCACTTCACCCTTAACTTGTCTCTGTTTATTCTGCAACTCCCATTTCGAATTACTAATCTTAGCAACCGAACAAGTATCAAATACTTAGGGGCTACTATAAACACTAGTAAGGCACACATCAATAACCTGTATATCAAATATACACTTGTTCACTTTGCCATCCTTCTTACCCACCAAATATTCAGGGCATTTCCGCTTCCAGTGACCATTCCCTTTGCAGTGTAAGCACTCAGTTTCAGGCTTTGGTCAAACTTTGGTCTTCTTCACGGGAGTGACAACTTGCTTGTCATTCTACTTGAAGTTCCCTTTCTTTCCCTTCGCCCTTTTCTTGAAACTAGTAATCTTGTTAACCATCAACACTTGATGCTCTTTCTTGATTTCTATCTTCGTTGATTTCAGCATCACGAAGAGCTTGGGAATCGTTTTCGTCATCCCTTGCATACATAGTTCATCACGAAGTTCTAGTAACTTAGTGATGGTGACTAGAGAATTCTGTCAATCACTATCTTATCTGGAAGATTAACTCCCACTTGATTCAAGCGATTGAAGTACCCAGACAATCTGGGCACATGCTCACTAGTTGAGCGATTCTCCTCCATCTTTTAGCTATAGAACTTGTTGGAGACTTCATATCTCTCAACTCGGGTATTTGCTTGAAATATTAACTTCAATTCCTGGAACATCTCAAAACGTCTTTGAAGTCCCGATTCTAAGCCGTTAAGCATGGTGCACTAAACTATCAAGTAGTCATCATATTGAGCTAGCCAAACGTTCATAACGTTTACATCTGCTCTTGCAATAGGTCTGTCACCTAGCGGTGCATCAAGGACATAATTCTTCTGTGCAGCAATGAGGATTAACCTCAGATCACGGATCAAATCCGCAACATTGCTACTAACATTTTTCAACACAGTTTTCTCTAGGAACATATCAAAATAAACATATGAAAGCAACAACGCGAGCTATTGATCTACAACATAATTTGCAAAATACTACCAGGACTAAGTTCATGATAAATTTAAGTTCAATTAATCATATTACTTAAGAACTCCCACTTAGACAAACATCTCTCTAGTCATCTAAGTGATCACGTGATCCAAATCAACTAAACCATAACCGATCATCACGTGAGATGGAGTAGTTTTCAATGGTGAACATCTTTATGTTGATCATATCTACTATATGATTCGCGCTCGACCTTTCGGTCTCCGTGTTCAGAGGCCATATCTGTATATGCTAGGCTCGTCAAGTATAACCTGAGTATTCCGCATGTGCAACTGTTTTGCACCCGTTGTATTTGAACGTAGAGCCTATTACACCCGATCATCACGTGGTGTCTCAGCACGAAGAACTTTCGCAACGGTGCATACTCAGGGAGAACACTTCTTGATAATTAGTGAGAGATCATCTTAAAATGCTACCGTCAATCAAAGCAAGATAAGATGCATAAAGGATAAACATCACATGCAATCAATATAAGTGATATGATATGGCCATCATCATCTTGTGCTTGTGATCTCCATCTCCGAAGCACTGTCGTGATCACCATCGTCACCGGCGCGACACCTTGATCTCCATCGTAGCATCATTGTCGTTTACGCCATCTATTGCTTCTACGACTATCGCTACCGCTTAGTGATAAAGTAAAGCAATTACAGGGCGTTTGCATTTCATACAATAAAGCGACAACCATATGGCTCCAGCCAGTTGCCGATAACTTTGGTTACAAAACATGATCATCTCATACAATAAAATATATCATCACGTCTTGACCATATCACATCACAACATGCCCTGCAAAAACAAGTTAGACGTCCTCTACTTTGTTGTTGCAAATTTTATGTGGCTGCTACGGGCTTAGCAAGAACCGTTCTTACCTACGCATCAAAACCACAACGATAGTTTGTCAAATAGACTCCGTTTTAACCTTCACAAGGACCGGGCCTAGCCACACTCGGTTCAACTAAAGTGAGAGAGACAGACACCCGCCAGCCACCTTTAAGCACTAGTGCTCGTAACGGTGAAACCAGTCTCGCGTAAGCGTACGCGTAATGTCGGTCCGGGCCGCTTCATCTCACAATACCGCTGAACCAAAGTATGACATGCTGGTAGGCAGTATGACTTATATCGTCCACAACTCACTTGTGTTCTACTCGTGCATATAACATCAACGCATAAAACCTAGGCTCGGATGCCACTGTTGGGGAACGTAGTAATTTCAAAAAATTTCCTACGCACACGCAAGATCATGGTGATGATATAGCAACGAGGGGAGAGTGTTGTCTACGTACCCTCATAGACCGAAGCGGAAGCGTTGACACAGCGTAGAGGAAGTAGTCGTACGTCCTCCCGGTCCAACCGATCCAAGCACCATTACTCCGGTACCTCCGAGTTCTTGACACGCGTACAGCTCGATTACGCACCCTCGATCTCCAATCCAGTAGAGGCTCCGAGGGGGATTTCCGTCAGCACGACGGCGTGGTGACGATCTTGATGTTCTCCAGTTGCAGGGCTTCGCCTAAGCACCGCTACAAATATGACCGAGGTGTAATATCGTGGAGGGGGGCACCGCACACGGCTAAGGAACAATCAATGATCAACTTGTGTGTTGTCCCTAGAGGTGCCCCCTGCCCCCGTATATAAAGGAGCCAGGGGAAGGGGTTCGGCCGGCCAGGAGGGGCGCGCCAGGAGGAGTCCTCCTCCCACCGGGAGTAGGACTCCCCCCCCCCCCTTCCTTGTTGGAGTAGGAGAGAAGGAAAGAGGGGGAGAGGAGGAAGGAAAAGGGGGCTGCACCCCTTGTCCAATTCGGACCAGAGGGGGGCTGCGCCCCTCCTTCCTTTTGGCCTCTCTCCTCTATTCCCGTATGGCCCAATAAGGCCCATATACTCCCCGGCGAATTCCCGTAACTCTCCGGTACTCCGAAAAATACCCGAATGACTCGGAACCTTTCCGAACTCCGAATATAGTCGTCCAATATATCGATCTTTACGTCTCGACCATTTCGAGACTCCTCGTCATGTAGCTGATCTCATCCGGGACTCCGAACTCCTTCGGTACATCAAAACTCATAAACTCATAATAAAACTGTCATCGTAACGTTAAGCGTGCGGACCCTATGGGTTCGAGAACTATGTAGACATGACCTAGAACTATTCTCGGTCAATACCCAATAGAGGAACCTGGATGCCCATATTGGCTCCTACATATTCTACGAAGATCTTTATTGGTCAAACCGCATAAAAACATACTTTGTTCCATTTGTCATCGGTATGTTACTTGCCCGAGATTCGATCGTCGGTATCCAATACCTAGTTCAATCTCGTTACCGGCAAGTCTCTTTACTCGTTACGTAATGCATCATTCCATAACTAACTCATTAGCTACATTGCTTGCAAGGCTTATAGTGATGTGCATTACCGAGAGGGCCCAGAGATACCTCTCCGACAATCGGAGTGACAAAACCTAATCTCGAAATACGCCAACCCAACATGTACCTTTGGAGACACCTGTAGTACTCCTTTATAATCACCCAGTTACGTTGTGACGTTTGGTAGCACCCAAAGTGTTCCTCCGATAAACGGGAGTTGCATAATCTCATAGTTACAGGAACATGTATAAGTCATGAAGAAAGCAATAGCAACATACTAAACGATCAAGTGCTAAGCTAACGGAATGGGTCAAGTCAATCACATCATTCTCCTAATGATGTGATCCCGTTAATCAAATGACAACTC
>NC_041391.1:48557511-48558103 GCF_002162155.2 Triticum dicoccoides
CGCTGCCGACCCCCCGCACCCCCCGCACCCTCCCCCGCTCCACTGGCATTACTGTTTGATGATATTTTTAAAAAATTATTACTGTCTTATAAAAAATATTACTGTTATGATTTAAACAAGTTTGAACATATTTAAATAAAAATAAGTATCAAACAGCATTTTAAATGAAAAAAAATTGTGGAGCCTGAAAATCGATCCCAGGACCTCCTGGTGTGAGAACTGGTTGCTGACCAGTCGAGCTAGTAGAGGGAGCTTGATGTGGATCAGGTCAGGTGGAATATAACCTGTTGGCTCGAGCAGAACAAAAAATTACTAATGGCGCACCAGGGTGAGGTGCGCCATTAGTGTGGATGTACTTATGGCGCATCGAGGTGTGGTGCGCCATTAGTATTGTGCCGCCCCCATCCATAGTCCTCCCCGGCGGCCCACCTCTCTCCCTCGCCCTCGATCCCCTCTCTCTCTCCCTCGCCCTCGCCCTCGATCCCCTTCCCCGACGCCGCTGCCCTGCCGCCTCGACGCCGCCCCGACGCCGCTGCCCCGCCGCCTCGATGCCGCCCCGATGCCGCTGCCCCGCCGCCTCGACGCTGCCCCG
>NC_041391.1:48558308-48569024 GCF_002162155.2 Triticum dicoccoides
CTGCCCCGCCGCCTCGACGCCGCCCCGACGCCCCGACGCCGCCTCGACGCCTCGACGCCGCCCCGACGCCGCCTCGACGCCTCGACGCCTCACCCTGGTGAGTTCCGGCCCTTTCATCCAAGGAGGAGAAGGTGCTGCTGCTGTGGATCCTTCTTGTACCTCCCGTCTCCATCTAGCTGACCCTCGTGTCGTCTCTGCTCTGCAGGTAGAGCGCGCCGGCGAGCGGCCAGGACGAGGACGACGCCGGGAGAGGAGGGCCACGTCGCCTCGGCTCTGACTGGTGGTGCTTCAGCCTCGGCTACAGCAAACATAGGTGAGTCCCCCACCCCCTTCTATTCTTCCTCCTCTCTAGTCCTCTATCAGCAAACTGTCTGTACCAATTGAATTGTTAAGCTAGCAGAGACACCCCAGAAGATACTAGTATTACCCGGACTTGTAATTTTGCTATTCAAACAGTCTGTCAGTCGGTGATGAGTGTGATCAGTTTTCAAAACATTTGGGATTCGCCTAAATTTGCCACTGCAAATCCAAAATGCAAAGCACAGACTAACAAATAAGCAGCTAGTAGTATATTTCAGTAAGTACTAGGATTGGATTGGGCAGTCCATATATATAGAACACTACAAACCAAGTTCATCATGAGCTGCTGTTGCAACTTAGTAAAAATTATGTCAAGCCTACATATCTTCCTTATCAAGCCAAACATAACAGAAGCAGGTGCAGGAGCTGTAGTACTCCATTTGGTACTCCATTTGGAGACTTTAACTGGATCAGATTAGGGACTCCATTTGCTGTAGTACTCCAGTTAACTGAAACTAGTGACATCACTTGAAGCAACTTAAGTCTGAATAATCAAATTCATCATACACTATTACATGAATCAAAGATCAGGTATTCCATTACAGTAGCAAGTGTACCAGTATTATTGGAGTAAAAAAATTCAGTTAAATTGTGCAGCAGTATACTCCTGCTTGCTCTTCTCTGAAGCTTGTGAAATGATATACTTGCACTGATAAACTAAAAGAAATATTGCATTATAACTCTGGCTAAGTATTGAAACATAATACAATTCTGCTTATGTGTTGCATCTTTTGGAACTATATTTATCATTACCATTTCAAGGAATCTGCACTTCATGTGATGTTCGATCTCAACTTCGGCTTGAGAAAACATGTACTGATAAGAAAAATAACGGTTATCATGGTCCGACTCATGTTGAAGATTGTGCACCCCGGTTGAAAGCAGATTGCCTCAAGCAGGAAATCACTAGGAATTGTGCTTCTGGATGTATTATGTGCCATTGGTCTTTTTTATAAGCAAAAACAATTGTTAGCTTTTAGATGTTGTGGTGGTTCACTTGGGGGTATATTGTTTTGACTTACACTTGTTAGCTTTTTTATAAGCAAAAACATGCCAATGTATTTTCCATGCTATGATGGAGGCCTTTTTTGCCTTGTCCACCCGAGAGGCCCTTGAGTTTGCTGGAATGTCGATTAACTTCCGTTCCAGCAAATTCGGGTACTCCATATGTCCTATTTTCAGCAAAGGTCATGCTGAAATTTTCCGTGAATTTTAGCATGACTTTGCTAAAAATAGGACATATGGGGTACTTGTGACTAATGCATGGGTCGGGGTATCTTAGTAGTTAATTAAGTAGGATCAAGTGCCCTTCTAGCTGCATTAAACCATAGGTGTGCCTCGGCGTCGAAAAACCCTCAATTACAAAAGCTTAGCTTTTAGGATGCCTCGGTGTCGACAAACCCTAAATGATGAGACCATGATCTTGTTCCTTGACAATAACCAACTTTTTGACCAAACTTTGTTCCTATTTAGAGAGAAACATGGCCAACAACGATGAGGCCGAGGGTTCGGGCGGCAAGGCATTCTGGGAGCTGTCCTAGGAGATGGAGGAACAACCTCACTTGTATGAGGACGCCGCCTTCCCCACCGATCCTGAGACCACTGATGGTGCCGCCGAGGATGACCACACTGATGCCACCACTGATGGTGCCGCCGAGGATGCCACCACTGATGATGGCGGCGCACGCACAGATGGCAGCCAACCGAAGAGGCAACGGAAGGACCGGCGCCCGACCGTGCTCCGCACCCTCAAGGAGGAAGTTACTGAAGTGGACTCCGACGGGAATCCAACGGCGCCCGAACTAATAGTCAAGGGGTACTCGCTTCAGCTCGGGTGCATTCTCCGGAGCACCGTCTCGATCAACACCGAGAACCTGAGGCATCCTGACCAAGGGAATTTGCGCAACCTCCTCTTCACGAAGCTGCACGAATGATACAAGTTCCCCGCTGAATTTGAAAACACAAACCTCAAAGGGAATAAAGTGAACAGTGCTGCCCTCACGAAGATGAGCGAGGCCCTGTCTACTTGGAAAAGCAATGTGAAGAGAATGATCGAGAAAGATGAGAGTTATGAGAAGATCAAGGATAAAAATCCTTCGATCACCGAAGATGACTACAGCGAATTCAAGATCAATTGCTCGAGCACCGCAAACTCCGAATCAAGTCAGTGGGGGAAAGAAATGCGGGAGCTGAACTTAGGGGAACACACACTCGGTCCCGGCGGTTACAGAGTGGCGGAGCCTATATGGGACAAGGAGGAGGCGGACTGTGCCGAGCAAGGCCTGCCGCCCCTCTTCGATAAATACGGTGACAAGCAGACCAGGAACTTTGTCAGGGCCCGGTACAAGAAGGACCCGAAAACAAAGGAGCTTACCATGGATCCGAAGACCAGGGCGCTTGAGCTTGTTCTGGTAAGGAATACACCCCCGCGTAATTAGCTCCATATGGTTGCATTCTATTTAATGAAGCCAAATTTCTAAATGGTTCACATTCCTTCCACAGGCGACTGAAAGCAGTAGCGCGGGGTCGACTAAGAGCAACCCTTGGGACACCACTCTAAATAGGGCGTTGAATGTAATGAAGAACAAGGATAAGCTCAGTAAGCCGACGTCAGCTGGTCGTGTGGCCGGCAAAGGCTTGTCAACAAAATGGTCGTTATACTATAACACTGGTGGGCGAAAGGAGAAAAAGACCAGCTCGGAAAGCCAGGCGTGCGAGGTTCAAGAACTCAAGGCACAGGTGGCGCAGATTCCGGAGATTGTCCAAGAGCAAGTGCAACAACAACTCGGAGCGACGATCACCGCCATTGTGCCTACCTTGATCCAGGGGTTGAGTGCGTGGATTGCAGGCGGCCAACAGGGGCCGCCCCCGATTCCTAGCTTCACGGCCAACAACTCGTAGAACGCAATGGCGGTGTCTCCGGCGGAGGCGGCATTGGTGTCTCCGGCGTCGGCACGGGAGCTTAATGCACCCGGGTGTACGCCGGCCGGCACCTCTGCAGCAAGCGGCCCCTCCGTCCACTGCATGCCCGCCGTTGGCGGTGCCTCGACATTAGCCGAGCTCGACGCCATCATCACGGTAACTAATTAAGCCTCTCTCGGCCGAGGACTTCATCTCCTTGCCTTTGACTGGGCATCCCTGACGCCCTACATGTTTTCGCAGGGCGCCGCCGATGTTCCGTGCACTCTCCTACACTTCTGAACAACGAGTTGGTCGATGTCGCGAAGGGCAAAATCGTTCAACCGGGCAACCCCTTGTTCCACGGTACCCAGATGCCACCCAACTTGTTTAGGGTTCAACTGGTTCGGGTGCTGCCAGGCTGCGACGAGTTGTTACCTCCGATTCGACCCGTCGGGGCCGACGATGATGACGTGATGACCCTCAGCGCCTGCCTGAGCTGGCCCCTGCTTTGGCCGAAGATCCAGATTCGTTTGGGGGCGGGGGACACCACCCCAAAGACAACACCGCCAGTCGTGTCGGCGCCAAGTCGGCCCCATGGCAAGACCGCCGCAACGGTGCCGGACATCCCCATGCCACTGGATCCAAACATGCATATGGCACAGGATCAGAACAACGACAACGACGATACATTTGCCAACGTCGATCAGTACTTTGCCGATCATGGGTACGATGGCGACTTCATGGGGCCTCCTTCTCAAGAACCCAACCCAACAAAAGACGTGCGCAATCTAGCTGGTACCACGGAGAAGCCAAGTTGCAACAGGCGTCGTCTGCCGTTCAGCTCTCAGGAGACGCCTCCAGCTGCCGACTTCACCGAGCCTCGGATAGGCGAGGTGCCAAATATTATCAGCCCCAACATACTCAAGAAGGCGGTCTGTGAGCAGAACTCGGACCCATTACAGGAGAAGAAGAAGGCACGCAAAATAAAGACTAACAAGGGTGCGAGCCAGCCGGCACCGAGTATGATCCGTGCTCAGGACGGGCCACCTTCACCTGAGGATATCTCGAGGAGGGTGCATGTGGCGGGTAGGGCGATGCTACCGACAAATATGCTCCATGCTGCAACCGGTGCTATGCGGAGTCTGCATGACAGTGTTCTTTCTTTGCAGAAGCGGCGTCTCAGAGAGAAGGATGTGGCATACCCGGTTTTCGCGGCCAAGGTGCCAGAGGGCAAGGGCTTTGTGGATAACTCCATCGGGCGTACGATCGTCCTGCGGTTTGATGACATCCACGCTATGTTGAACCTTCATCCGCTGCACTACACCTTCGTTCGGCTATTTTCGCTGAGTATGGAGATGCGGATCATTCGCGACAAGACCCCGGACATCGTGATAGTCGACCCCTTCTACATGTGTGCCAAGATCTTGGGCAGCGCCGGGGACCGGCAAGTCGCGAGTTCTTACCTCGAAGGTGTCATTCTGGCAAACCAAGATAAGGATAACTTCCTCATGCCTTACTTTCCTGAGTAAGTCCTCCCCTCAACCGGCCCGTAACATATGAATTCTTAGATTTCGATCATTTTTCTTTTAACATTCCGTGTTTTCTGCAGTGACACACATTGCACGATCATCCTCCTAAGCCCCAAATATTCCATGGCCACGTATTTCGACCGGGACCGTCAGTCGAACGTAGACTACACAAATGTCAAGAAGGTTCTTGATGATGTTCTCCCCGGCTACGCCAAATCTGGAGGCACCTTCACCAGGCCTGTTCGTAAGTACGGCAAGCACGTGTTCTCCCACAGTGCGGCGTTCTGCTGCGTCAAGCAGCCGCCTGGCGGTCAGAAGGGTGCCTACTATGCCATCCATCACATGCGGGCAATCGTACGGGACCATCATCAACTTCTGGTACCGAGTAAACTCAAAGATTGGGCCGCGAGCGTGTCGGCAATCCAGGACGCGGACATCAGACAAGAATTCTTTCGCATCCAGTCGGAGTTTGCGGAAATCATCCATCAAGATGTCCTTCGTACCTCGGGGCAGTTCTACCTCAGAAATCAACCGTCCAACAGTGACATCGACACAATTCTACAAATGCAGGCTGACAACGACCGTTATTTCATGACTCCCACGATAGACGGCGGCTTCATCCACGCTCCGGTCCCTTGAGTCGAGTCGAAAGCAGTGATGCTGTGTCTAGTTCTGAAACATCGATTGGCTCATGTTGTAATTAAACTTTAATGAACTTGTAGTATGTCTCTTTGGTTTCGAGAGTCGTTCAACTTAGATGTAATCGATGCTATTAATGTCTTGCTTTTCTCTTCCGATCGTTCTGTTGCATACTTATATATTGCTTATGTATTGTCTGTGAATTGATACTGACGTTTCGTTTGGCTAGTGCATAGCGATGCCGTCGTATGTCGTGTACAAGGGTAAGGTTCCCGGAGTCTACGATGACTGGGAGGAGTGTCGGAGACAGGTTCACCGATTCAGCGGTAACAGTTACAAAGGGTACACCACTAGGGCCGAGGCCGAATCTAGATACGCCAGCTATCTAGCGAGAGAGGGGAGGGAGCGTTGGAGGAACCGGATGAAGACGAGTTTCATCGTGATGATGCTCATAGTGATGACCGCGGCTCTCTTCTATGTGATGGTAGTTTAGATGATCGATATCGACTTGTAATGTGAAGACAAACTCGCTACTCGCGGTCTCGAGACTTGTAATATAATGTTCTATCTTTGTTCGGTCTTTTCAATTCGGAGACTAATATGATGAACTGTATTCGGAGACTAATATGATGAATTGTATTCAAAGACTAATCTTCTATTGTATTCGATGAATCTGTTGTTGATGTGTGCTGTCTATATTTTGTCCAATTATACATTTTGTAACCTGTGCAAAAAACAGAAAATAAAAAATAAAAAAACCCTAATATTCATACTAATGGCGCATCACATCATAGTGCGCCATTAGTATGACAAAGTATACTAATGGCGCATCATCAAACAGTGCGCCATTAGTATGCCGAGGTTACTAATGGCGCATCTTGTTGCTGTGCGCCATTAGTATGCCAGAGCACCTGGGTATACATGGCCCCTCGGAGGCATACTAATGGCGCACTACTGTATACACTAATGGCGCATCAGGGGTGCGCCATTAGTATACCAGATACTAATGGCGCACCTGTGGTGTGCCATTAGTAAAATATACTAATGGCGTGGTACTAATGGCGCACCACTAATGCGCCATTAATGGCCAAATTAGGTGCGCCATTAGTAGGCCTTTTCCTAGTAGTGGGTGGTGCGGGAGGCGGCCGAGGTGGGCACAACCCACCTGGGCGTGCCTGGTGGGTTGTGCTCCCCTCGGAGCCCCCCTCTAGTACTTCTTTGGCCCAACAGGTGTCTTCTGGTCCAGAAAAAATCTCCAAAAGTTTCGCTGAGTTTGGACTCTGTTTGGTATTGATTTTCTACAAAGTGAAAAACAAGCAAAAAACATCAACTGGCACTGGGCACTATGTCAATAGGTTAGTCACAAAAAATGATATAAAGTTACTATAAAGTGATTGTAAAACATCTAAGAATGATAATATAACAGCATGGAACAATCAAAAATTATAGATACGTTGGAGACATATTACTTA
This sequence comes from Triticum dicoccoides, assembly GCF_002162155.2. NCBI lineage: Eukaryota > Viridiplantae > Streptophyta > Magnoliopsida > Poales > Poaceae > Triticum > Triticum dicoccoides. The sequence goes on from NC_041391.1 coordinate 48,565,210, forward strand.
TATATCCCAACCTTTAGTCCCAGTTGGTGGCTCCAACCGGGACCAAAGGTCCCCCTTTCGTCCCGGTTGGAGCCACCAACTGGGACTAAAGGTCAATTTCAGCAGCCCAAAGGGCGGGGATCAGAGACCTTTAGTCCTGGTTGGTGGCTCGAACTGGGACGAAAGGGGGGCATTGGTCCCGGTTGGTGGCTCAAATCGGGACCAAAGGCACCCTTTCGCCACGGTTCGAGTCACCAACCGGGACCAATAGCCTGGCACAGCGGTGTGGTAGGAGTTTAGTCCCACCTCGCTAGTTGAGAGAGGGCAGCACTGTTTATAAGGCGCGCTGCGGCTGAGCTTTTGAGCTCCTCTCTAATGCAGGCAGTACTTTCCTAACCTTTGTCGCTGCCATGTGTTGGGCCTGTTGGGCCCGCGGGCCTGCATTCTGGCCTATGTATAGATGGTTTTCTAGTCGTATGCAGGCCGTGGTGGCCCAGTAGGCGGCATTTTTTTATTTTTTATGTCATTTTAGTTTGCTATTAAAGTTTTTAACATAAAATACTTTATGAAAATTCTTTTTGCTATTAAAGTTTTTAACGAAAAATGATTTTATAACTTTAGTTGCATAAATTTTATATAATTTTAAGTTAAGATTATTTTGATAATAACTAGAGGTTTATAAAAGCTTTTTAGTTTATTTCATTTTGCTATTGAAAAATATTATAGTTTTGTTTTAGTTGATCATAACAAAATATTTTAATTGATTCTTTTTAGCTCATTCTTTTTGCTATTAGAGTTTTATATAAGCTTTTTAGTTCATTCTTTTTTGCTATTAGAGTTTTATAAAAGCTTTTCAGTTCATTTTTTGAAAAGCACTATAAATAAACTCTGAAAAGTTTGAAAGTTGGCATGGTATCATTATTTCACCCACATAGCATATGCTAAAAAGTTGAAAGGGTTACGACAAAAACTGGATGCACTTCGTGTACAAAATGGACAATTTCTTTTGAAGTATCACGGTTTCAGACGAAAACTCATCTCTTACAAAGGGATTTCATTTTTTTGAACTTATTTCAACTCCAGACTTTTTGTGCATTCAACATGCACCATTCAAAGCCACATCATCAATTTTCAACCCTTTCTGACTTCATTTGGTATTTTTCATGCATTTACTGATTTTGGACGAAAGGTTGAGAGGGTTACAATAAAAGCTGGATGCACTTTGTGTACAAAATGGACAATCTCTTCCGAAGTATCAGGGTTTTGGACGAAAACTCATCTGTTACAAAAGGAATTTCATTTTTCTTTGTGTAATAAGAGCCATCATCGTATCCTCCTTCACTTTTTCTTCTCGTGTGTCCCTTGCTTATTGTGCCGTAACCATGGATAATCTTCATCATTTAATAGGATGCTTGGGTCAGCCTTCACTTTGAAGGGAGGAATTTCATGAAACTTTTCATAATCTTCAGACATGTCTGTCTTGCCCTCCACTCCCACGATGTCTCTTTTCCCTGAAAGAACTATGTGGCGCTTTGGCTCATCGTATGATGTATTCGCTTCCTTATCTTTTCTTTTTCTCGGTTTGGTAGACATGTCCTTCACATAGAAAACCTACGCCACATCATTGGCTAGGACAAATGGTTCGTCTGTGTACCAAAGATTATTTAGATCCACTGTTGTCATTACGTACTGTGGGTCTACCTGTACCCCACCTCCTGACAGATTGACCCATTTGCACCGAACCAAAGGGACCTTAAAATCATGTCCATAGTCAAGTTCCCATATGTCCACTATGTAACCATAATATGTGTTATTTCCCCTCTTGGTTGCTGCATCAAAGTGGACAACACTGTTTTGGTTGGTGCTCTTTTGATCTTGGGTTGATCGTGTAAAATGTATTCCTATTTATCTCGTACCCTTTGTAAGTCAATACAGTCGAAGATGGTCCCCTGGCCAATGAGTACACCTCATCTCGAACAATGTTGTCACCCATGAGATGTGTTTGCAACCAACTGCCGAAAGTCCTGATGTGCTCACATGTAATCCAGTCGTCACACTGCTCCGGGTGTTTGGAGCACAGAATATTCTTGTGTTCATTGACATACAGGTTACCAAGGTAGAATTATGTAGAACTTTATAGTGTGCTTGAGCCCAAGAATGCCCGTCCCTACATATTATTGAGTCCACTTCTAGCATGTCTTTTCCAGTCAGTCTCCCCTCATACCGCGATTGAAGGAGACCAATCGGCTTAAGGTCAGGAATGAAGTCAACACAAAACTCAATGGCATCCTCTGTTTGATGGCCCGTGGAGATGTTTCCTTCTGGCCTAGCACGGTTACAAACATATTTCTTTAAGACTCCCATGAACCTCTCAAAGGAGAACATATTGTGTAGAAATACAGGGCCCAGAATGACAATCTCGTCGACTAGATAAATTAGGACATGCGTCATGATATTGAAGAAGGATGGTGGGAACACTAGCTCGAAACTAACAAGACATTGCACCAAATCATTCTTTGACCTTGGTAGGATTTCTGGATCGATTACCTTCTGAGAGATTGCATTGGGGAATGCACATAGCTTCACAATGGCTAATCAAACATTTTTTGGTAGAAGTCCCCTCAATGCAACCGGAAGAAGTTGCGTCATAAGAATGTGGCAGTCATGAGACTTTAGGTTCTGGAACTTTTTCTTTGAGATATTTATTATTCCCTTTATATGGGACGAGAAGTCAGACGGGACCTTTATACTGAGCAGGCATTCAAAGAAGATTTCCTTCTCTTCTTTGGTAGGCGGGACCTTCATACTGCTTTGGATGCATGTCGTCTGCTTCGTGCACGCGTTGTTGGTCCTCCCGTGCCTCCGGTGTATATTTTGTCTTCCCATACACTCCCAAGAAGCCTAGCAGGTTCACGCAAAGATTCTTCATCACGTGCATCACGTCGATTCCAATATGGTAGGTCCCAAAATATAGATTTCTTCTTCCACATGGTTGCGCGTCCCTCAGCGTTATTCGGAATAGAGAGTCCGCCAGGACCCTTTCCAAAGATTCCTTGTAAATCATTGACCATATCAAGTATATGATCACCAGTGCCGAGGGCGGGCTTCCTTCGGCGATCTTCCTGACCTTTGAAATGTTTGCCTTTCTTTCGACATTGATGGTTGGTCAGAAGAAATCGACGATGTCCCAGGTACACATTATTCCTGCATTTGTCTAAATATATACTTTCGGCGTCATCTAAACAGTGCATGCATGTGTGGTATCCCTTGTTTGTCTGTCCTGAAAGGTTACTGAGAGCAAGCCAATCATTGATGGTTACAAACAGCAAAAGCATGTAGGTCAAATTCCTCCTGGTTGTGCTCATCCCACACACGTACCCCTTTTCCATTCCACAGCTGTAAAAAAATTTCAACTAATGGCTTTAGGTACACATCAATGTCGTTGTCGGGTTGCTTAGGGCCTTGGATGAGCACTGGCATCATAATGAACTTCCGCTTCATGCAGAACCAAGGAGGAAGGTTATAGATACATAGAGTCACGGAACGGGTGCTATGATTGATGCTATGCTCCCCAAAAGAACTAATGCCATCTGTGTTTAAACCAAAACATATGTTCCTTGTGTCACCTGCAAAGTCCCCCCATCTTCTAATATGATTTCAGTCCCAATGGCTACCACGCAAAAAATAAATCCTGATGGTTGCCATGTGAATGCAGGAACGATATAAAAGGATGCTTCCTCTAATTAGACATGACACGAGGTAGTGCGGCCTGCATAAACAAAGAGAGAAAGTTTGAGACAGTGCAAGGCGATGTAGCCATTTCCGTTCACTATGCT
>NC_041391.1:48569232-48578973 GCF_002162155.2 Triticum dicoccoides
GGACTTAATTAATCAGAGGCTAATAGGATTGGAGAGATTGGGGGAGGTCGGGCCCCTCCTCGGCTGAAATTCAGGGGGTGGGCATCATTTTTGTTGTACGGATGCAAACCCTGATTTCTATGGATTCAGATTCGTAACATAATGATTTGTAAGCAAAATATATATCGTGAAAGCAGGGCATCATTTCTGTTGTACGAATGCAAATCCTGATTTCCATGCATTCAGATTCCATATTCTATGGAAGCAAATGCTCATTTCTTTGGATGAAAACTCATATTTATTCGGATGCATATACCAATTTATTTGGAAGACAAGTTCAATTTAAATATTTTTCTTAAAGAGTCCATAACAATTGTAAAAAAATGTTTGACCGAAGGATGAAATTGTAATGTTGGAAGACAGGCATCTCCATTGTGCTTGGACGATGCAAAATAAAGTGTCATCTTGTATACAAATCTCACCAAATTGAAAAGAAAAAGTTGATGTGGAGCAAATTTGCTAGCCGGTAGAAGAAAAATGAATTGATACTCTTTCACTCTTAACAGAACAAGGTCATTTCCCTTACTTGCCCTTCCTATCTCTAGTTCACGGCCTCTATGAGCCGCACGCACTAGTAGAAAACAAGGCTTTGGTTCGGGCCTGGCTATCCCATTAGTCCCGGTTCTTCATGAACCGGGACCCATGGGGGGCATTAGTCCCGGTTCATGAGCCCACGGGGCCTCGTGGGCATTGGTCCCGGTTCGTCTGGATCAATTTGTCCTGGTTCTAGGCACGAACCAGGACCAATGGGCCGCGCTCCTGGCCCACAGCCATTGGTACCGGTTCGTGCCTAGAACCGGTATAGAAGGGGGGATTGTGTCCCAGTTCCCGACACGAACCAGGACAAATAAGTTGCCTATATATAGTAAGTGCTTAGTAGTTGAACTAGTTGATTTAATAAAACTACTTTATTTTACTATAGAAGTAGTTTATTTTTAGCAAGAAAATTAATAGAAATAGTTTATTTTTCAGTTCAACCAATTATTCCCGCATCAGCGTCGACGATGCATATCCCGCATCCTCGTCGTCGACTCGGCGGAGGAGGCCGGCTTGATCAGAGGGGCCATGTCCGGGACTAGGCTCCGCCGGGCTGGTATTGTTGGGTAACGTAGTAATTTTAAAAAAATTTCCTACGCACACGCAAGATCATGGTGATGGCATAGCAACGAGAGGGGAGAGTGTTGTCTACGTACCCTCGTAGACCGTTAAGCGGAAGCGTTATGACAACGCGGTTGATGTAGTCGTACGTCTTCACGATCCGACCGATCCAAGCACCGAACGTACGGCACCTCCGTGTTCAGCACACGTTCAGCTCGATGACGTCCCCCGGGCTTCAATCCAGCAAAGAGTCGGGGATGAGTTCCGTCAGCACGATGGCGTGGTGACGATGATGATGTTCTACCGGCGCAGGGCTTCGCCTAAACTCTGCGACGATATGATCGAGGTGGAATATGGTGGAGGGGGGCACCGCACACGGCTAAGGAACGATCCGTAGATCAACTTGTGTGTCTATGGGGTGCCCCCCTGCCCCCGTATATAAAGGAGCAAGGGGGAGGCCGGCCGGCCCAAAGGGAGCGCGCCAGGGAGGAGGAATCCTCCTCCTAGTAGGAGTAGGACTCCTCCTTTCCTACTCCTACTAGGAGGAGGAAGGAAGGGGAAGAGGGGGAAGGAAAAGGGGGGCGCCGCACCCCCCCCCCCCACCTAGTCCAATTCGGACCAGAGGGGGGAGGGGGCGCGCAGCCCATGCTGGCCGCCCCTCTCTCCTTTCCCCTAAGGCCCATAAGGCCCATTACTCTTCCGGGGGGTTCCGGTAACCCTCCGGCACTCCGGTTTTCTCCGAAATCACCCGGAACACTTCCGGTGTCCGAATATAGTCGTCCAATATATCAATATTTATGTCTCGACCATTTCGAGACTCCTCGTCATGTCCGTGATCACATCCGGGACTCCGAACAAACTTCGGTACATCAAAACTTATAAACTCATAATAAAACTGTCATCGTAACGTTAAGCGTGCGTACCCTACGGGTTCGAGAACTATGTAGACATGACCTAGAACTATTCTCGGTCAATAACCAATAGTGGAACCTGGATGTTCATATTGGTTCCTACATATTCTATGAAGATCTTTATCGGTCAAACCGCATAACAACATACGTTGTTCCCTTTGTCATCTGTATGTTACTTGCCCGAGATTCGATCGTCGGTATCCAATACCTAGTTCAATCTCGTTACCGGCAAGTCTCTTTACTCGTTCCATAATACATCATCTCGTAACTAACTCATTAGTTACAATGCTTGCAAGGCTTAAGTGATGAGTATTACCGAGAGGGCCCAGAGATACCTCTCCGACAATCGGAGTGACAAAACCTAATCTCGAATTATGCCAACTCAACATGTACCTTTGGAAACACCTGTAGAGCACCTTTATAATCACCCAGTTACGTTGTGACATTTGGTAGCACACAAAGTGTTCCTCCGGTAAACGGGAGTTGCACAATCTCATAGTTGTAGGAACTTTGTATAAGTCATGAAGAAAGCAATAGCAACATACTAAATGATCAAGTGCTAAGCTAACGGAATGGGTCAAGTCAATCACATCATTCTCCTAATGATGTGATCCCATTAATCAAATGACAATACATGCCTAAGGTTAGGAAACATAACCATCTTTGATCAATGAGCTAGTCAAGTAGAGGCATACTAGTGACACTATGTTTGTCTATGTATTCACACATGTATTATGTTTCCGGTTAATACAATTCTAGCATGAATAATAAACATTTATCATGATATGAGCAAATAAATAATAACTTTATTATTGCCTCTAGGGCATATTTCCTTCAGTCTCCCACTTGCACTAGAGTCAATAATCTAGATTACATAGTAATGATTCTAACACCCATGGAGTCTTGGTGTTGATCATGTTTTGCTCGTGAGAGAGGCTTAGTCAACGGGTCTGCAACATTCAGATCCGTATGTATCTTGCAAATCTCTATGTCTCCCACTTGGACTTGGTCCCGAATGGAATTGAAGCGTCTCTTGATGTGCTTGGTCCTCTTGTGAAATCTGGATTCCTTTGCTAAGGCAATTGCACCAGTATTGTCACAGAAGATCTTCATTGGTCCCGATGCACTAGGTATGACACCTAGATCGGAAATGAACTCCTTCATCCAGACTCCTTCATTTGCTGCTTCCGAAGCAGCTATGTACTCCATTTCACATGTAGATCCCACCACTACGCTTTGTTTAGAACTGCACCAACTTACAGCTCCACCGTTTAATAAAACTACGTATCCGGTTTGCGATTTAGAATCGTCCGGATCAGTGTCAAAGCTTGCATCGACGTAACCATTTACGACTAGCTCTTTGTCACCTCCATATACGAGAAACATATCCTTAGTCCTTTTCAGGTATTTCAGGATGTTCTTGACCGCTGTCCAGTGACCCACTCCTGGATTACTTTGGTACCTCCCTGCTAAACTAATAGCAAGGCACACATTAGGTCTCGTACACAGCATTGCATACATGATAGAGCCTATGGCTGAAGCATAGGGAACTCCTTTCATTTTCTCTCTATCTTCTGCAGTGGTCGGGCATTGAGTCTGACTCAACTTTATACCTTGTAATACAGGCAATAACCCTTTCTTCGCCTGATCCATATTGAACCTTTTCAACACTTTATCAAGGTACATGCTTTGTGAAAGTCCAATCAAGCGTCTTGATCTCTCTCTATAGATCTTAATGCCCAATATGTAAGCAGCTTCACCGAGGCCTTTCATTGAAAAACTTTTATTCAAGTATCCTTTTATGCTATCCAGAAATTCTATATCATTTCCAATCAACAATATGTCATCCACATATAATATTAGAAATGCTACAGAGCTCCCACTCACTTTCTTGTAAATGCAGGCTTCTCCAAAAGTCTGTACAAAACCATATGCTTTGATCACACTATCAAAGCGTTTATTCCAACTCCGAGAGGCTTGCACCAGACCATAGATTGATCGCTGGAGCTTGCACACTTTGTTAGCTCCCTTAGAATCGACAAAACCCTCCGGTTGCATCATATACAACTCTTCTTCCAGAAATCCATTCAGGAATGCAGTTTTGACATCCATCTGCCAAATTTCATAATCATAAAATGCGGCAATCGCTAACATGATTCGGACAGACTTAAGCATCGCTACGGATGAGAAAGTCTCATCGTAGTCAACCCCTTGAACTTGTTGAAAACCTTTCACAACAAGTCGAGCTTTATAGACAGTTACATTACCGTCAGCGTCAGTCTTCTTCTTAAAAATCAATTTATTCTCAATGGCTTGCCGATCATCGGGCAAGTCAACCAAAGTCCACACTTTGTTCTCATACATGGATCCCATCTCAGATTTCATGGCCTCTAGCCATTTTGCGGAATCTGGGCTCATCATCGCTTCCTCATAGTTCGTAGGTTCATCATGGTCAAGTAACATGACTTCCAGAGTAGGATTACCGTACCACTCTGGTGCGGATCTTACTCTGGTAGACCTACGAGGTTCAGTAGGAATTTGATTTGAAGTTTCATGATCAATATCATTAGCTTCCTCACTAATTGGTGTATTTGTCACAGGAACTGATTTCTGTGATGAACTACTTTCCAATAAGGGAGCAGGTACAGTTACCTCATCAAGTTCTACTTTCCTCCCACTCACTTCTTTCGAGAGAAACTCCTTCTCTAGAAAGGATCCATTCTTAGCAACGAATGTCTTGCCTTCGGATCTGTGATAGAAGGTATACCCAACAGTCTCTTTGGGGTATCCTATGAAGACACATTTCTCCGATTTAGGTTCGAGCTTATCTGGCTGAAGTTTCTTCACATAAGCATCGCATCCACAAACTTTAAGAAACGACAACTTTGGTTTCTTGCCAAACCACAGTTCATAAGGCGTCGTCTCAACGGATTTTGATGGTGCCCTATTTAACGTGAATGCGGCCGTCTCTAAAGCATAACCCCAGAACGATAGCGGTAAATCAGTAAGAGACATCATAGATCGCACCATATCTAGTAAAGTACGATTACAACATTTGGACACTCCATTTCTTTGTGGTGTTCCAGGTGGCGTGAGTTGCGAAACTATTCCGCATTGTTTCAAATGTAAACCAAACTCGTAACTCAAATATTCTCCTCCGCGATCAGATCGTAGAAACTTTATTTTCTTGTTACGATGATTTTCCACTTCACTCTGAAATTCTTTGAACTTTTAAAATGTTTCAGACTTGTGTTTCATTAAGTAGATATACCCATATTTGCTCAAATCATCTGTGAAGGTGAGAAAATAACGATATCCGCCACGAGCTTCAATATTCATCAGACCACATACATCTGTATGTATGATTTCCAACAAATCTGTTGCTCTCTCCATAGTACCAGAGAACGGTGTTTTAGTCATCTTGCCCATGAGGCACGGTTCGCAAGTACAAAGTGATTCATAATCAAGTGATTCCAAAAGTCCATCAGTATGGAGTTTCTTCATGCGCTTTACACCGATATGACCTAAACGGCAGTGCCACAAATAAGTTGCACTATCATTATCAACTCTGCATCTTTTGGCTTCAACATTATGAATATGTGTATCACTACTATCGAGATTCAATAAAAATAGACCACTCTTCAAGGGTGCATGACCATAAAAGATATTACTCATATAAATAGAACAACCATTATTCTCTGATTTAAATGAATAACCGTCTCGCATCAAACAAGATCCAGATATAATGTTCATGCTCAACGCTGGCACCAAATAACAATTATTCAGGTCTAAAACTAATCCCGAAGGTAGATGTAGAGGTAGCGTGCCGACCGCGATCACATCGACTTTGGAACCGTTTCCCACGCGCATCGTCACCTCGTCCTTGGCCAGTGCTCGCTTATTCTGTAGTCCCTGTTTCGAGCTGCAAATATTAGCAACAGAACCAGTATCAAATACTCAGGTGCTACTACGAGCTCTAGTTAGGTACACATCAATAACATGTATATCACATATACCTTTGTTCACTTTGCCATCCTTCTTATCCGCCAAATACTTGGGGCAGTTCTGCTTCCAGTGACCAGTTTGCTTGCAGTAGAAGCACTCAGTTTCAGGCTTAGGTCCAGACTTGGGTTTCTTCTCTTGAGCAGCAACTTGCTTGTTGTTCTTCTTGAAGTTCCCCTTCTTCTTCCCTTTGCCCTTTTTCTTGAAACTAGTGGTCTTGTTGACCATCAACACTTGATGCTCCTTCTTGATTTCTACCTCCGCAGCCTTTAGCATTGCGAAGAGCTCGGGAATTGTCTTCTTCATCCCTTGCATATTATAGTTCATCACGAAGCTCTTGTAGCTTGGTGGCAGTGATTGGAGAATTCTGTCAATGACGCTATCATCCGGAAGATTAACTCCCAGTTGAATCAAGTGATTATTATACCCAGACATTTTGAGTATATGCTCACTGACAGAACTATTCTCCTCCATCTTGCAGCTGTAGAACTTATTGGAGACTTCATATCTCTCAATCCGGGCATTTTCTTGAAATATTAACTTCAACTCCTGGAACATCTCATATGCTCCATGACGTTCAAAACGTCGTTGAAGACCCGGTTCTAAGCCGTAAAGCATGGCACACTAAACTATAGAGTAGTCATCAGCTTTGCTCTGCCAGACGTTCACAACATCTGGCGTTGCTCCTGCAGCAGGCCTGGCACCCAGCGGTGCTTCCAGGACGTAATTCTTCTGTGCAGCAATGAGGATAATCCTCAAGTTACGGACCCAGTCCGTGTAATTGCTACCATCATCTTTCAACTTTGCTTTCTCAAGGAACACATTAAAATTCAACGGAACAACAGCACGAGCCATCTATCTACAACAAACATAGATAAGCAAAATACTATCAGGTACTAAGTTCATGATAAATTTAAGTTCAATTAATCATATTACTTAAGAACTCCCACTTAGACAGACATCTCTCTAGTCATCTAAGTGATCACGTGATCCAAATCAACTAAACCATAACCGATCATCACGTGAGATGGAGTAGTTTTCAATGGTGAACATCTCTATGTTGATCATATCTACTATATGATTCACGCTCGACCTTTCGGTCTCCGTGTTCCGAGGCCATATCTGCATATGCTAGGCTCGTCAAGTTTAACCTGAGTATTCTGCGTGTGCAAAACTGGCTTGCACCCGTTGTAGATGGACGTAGAGCTTATCACACCCGATCATCATGTGGTGTCTGGGCACGACGAACTTTGGCAATGGTGCATACTCAGGGAGAACAGTTCTTGATAATTTTAGTGAGAGATCATCTTAAAATGCTACCATCAATCAAAGCAAGATAAGATGCATAAAGGATAAACATCACATGCAATCAATATAAGTGATATGATATGGCCATCATCATCTTGTGCTTGTGATCTCCATCTTCGAAGCACCATCGTGATCACCATCGTCACCGGCGCGACACCTTGATCTCCATCGTAGCATCATTGTCGTTACGCCATCTATTGCTTCTACGACTATCGCTACCGCTTAGTGATAAAGTAAAGCAATTACAGGGCGTTTGCATTTCATATAATAAAGCGACAACCATATGGCTCCTGCCAGTTGCCGATAACTTTGGTAACAAAACATGATCATCTTATACAATAAAATATAGCATCACGTCTTGACCATATCACATCACAACATGCCCTGCAAAAACAAGTTAGACGTCCTCTACTTTGTTGTTGCAAGTTTTACGTGGCTGCTACGGGCTTAGCAAGAACCGTTCTTACCTACGCATCAAAACCACAACGATAGTTCGTCAAGTTAGTGTTGTTTTAACCTTCGCAAGGACCGGGCATAGCCACACTCGGTTCAACTAAAGTGAGAGAGACAGACACCCGCCAGTCACCTTTAAGCAACGAGTGCTCGCAGCGGTGAAACCAGTCTCGCGTAAGCGTACGCGTAATGTCGGTCTGGGCCGCTTCATCTCACAATACCGCCGAACCAAAGTATGACATGCCGGTAAGCAGTATGACTTGTATCGCCCACAACTCACTTGTGTTCTACTCGTGCATATGACATCTACTCATAAAACCAGGCTCGGATGCCACTGTTGGGTAACGTAGTAATTTCAAAAATATTCCTACGCACACGCAAGATCATGGTGATGGCATAGCAACGAGAGGGGAGAGTGTTGTCTACGTACCCTCGTAGACCGTTAAGCGGAAGCGTTATGACAACGCGGTTGATGTAGTCGTACGTCTTCACGATCTGACCGATCCAAGCACCGAACGTACGGCACCTCCGTGTTCAGCACACGTTCAGCTCGATGACGTCCCCCGGGCTTCAATCCAGCAAAGCGTCGGGGACGAGTTCCATCAGCACGACGGCGTGGTGACGATGATGATGTTCTACTGGCGCAGGGCTTCGCCTAAACTCCACGACGATATGACCGAGGTGGAATATGGTGGAGGGGGGCACCGCACACGGCTAAGGAACGATCCGTAGATCAACTTGTGTGTCTATGGGGTGCCCCCCTGCCCCCGTATATAAAGGAGCAAGGGGGAGGCCGGCCGGCCCAAAGGGGGCACGCCAGGGAGGAGGAATCCTCCTCCTAGTAGGAGTAGGACTCCTCCTTTCCTACTCCTACTAGGAGGAGGAAGGAAGGGGAAGAGGGGGAAGGAAAAGGGGGGGCGCCCCCCCCCCCCTCCTAGTCCAATTCGGACCAGAGGGGGGAGGGGGCGCGCGGCCCATGCTGGCCGCCCCTCTCTCCTTTCCCCTAAGGCCCATAAGGCCCATTACTCTTTCGGGGGGTTCCGGTAACCCCCCGGCACTCCAGTTTTCTCCGAAATCACCCGAAACACTTTTGTCCATGGCTAGGAAACATAACCATCTCTGATAAACGAGCTAGTCAAGTAGAGGCATACTAGTGACACTATGTTTGTCTATGTATTCACACATGTATTATGTTTCCGGTTAATACAATTCTAGCATGAATAATAAACATTTATCATGAAATAAGGAAATAAATAATAACTTTATTATTGCCTCTAGGGCATATTTCCTTCAGCCGACCCCCCGCACCCCTCCCCTACTCAACCGCCGCCGCCGACCCCCCTCACCCCTCCCCTACTCAACCGCCGCCGCCGACCCCCGCACCCCCCGCACCCTCCCCCGCTCCACCGGCATTACTGTTTGATGATATTTTTAAAAAATTATTACTGTCTTATAAAAAAATATTACTGTTATGATTTAAACAAGTTTGAACATATTTAAACAAAAATAAGTATCAAACAGCATTTTAAATGAAAAAAAAATTGTGGAGCCTGGAAATCGAACCCAGGACCTCCTAGTGTGAGAACTGGTTGCTGACCAGTCGAGCTAGTAGAGGGAGCTTGATGTGGATCAGGTCAGGTGGAATATAACTTGTTGGCTCGAGCAGAACAAAAAATTACTAATGGCGCACCAGGGTGAGGTGCGCCATTAGTGTGGATGTACTTATGGCGCACCGAGGTGTGGTGCGCCATTAGTATTGTGCCGCCCCCATCCATAGTCCTCCCCGGCGGCCCACCTCTCTCCCTCGCCCTCGATCCCCTCTCTCTCTCCCTCGCCCTCACCCTCGATCCCCTTCCCCGACGCCGCTGCCCTGCCGCCTCGACGCCGCCCCGACGCCGCTGCCCCGCCGCCTCGACGCCGCCCCGACGCC